>NW_020450982.1:5985432-6030825 GCF_003343035.1 Apteryx rowi
CAGACGGACGTGCCCATCGCGGAGCTACTGAGAAAGCAACCGCAGCACTGTCCCATCGTCCCCYGCTACCCCCTTTCTGCGTGCCTGCCAAAGAAACGGCAGCTCCCGGCTCTGAGATGACACCTTTTTTTTTTTTTTTTTTGGATGACTAGCCCCAAAGCCAAACTGATGTCATTAAAGTGACTGCCCGTCCCCTCCCCTCCCCAGTGCCCGTCCACCAGGCTCAGCTGAAATGTAAACCTCCCCTCCTCTCCCCTCAACAAAAGCCAAAGGCTTTCAAAGCCCAACCTGATTGAAATTCAAAAACTTTTCAGCCCCTCTCCCTCCTCCCCACCTTGAAAAGCGAGTGTATAAAACCGGGAGACAAAGAGCCTTCCCCCTCATCCCACCCGGCATTGTCTTGCCGGGGCTGCTCAGGGCCGGCTACAAGGAGACCCCAGCCCGCGCTCACCCATCGCCCCTTCCCCCCTCGCCGCCCCGGCCCGCCCTGAGGGGGGGCTCCGGCGAGCCAAAACACACCCCACACGCACCAAAACCACAACACTCGGAGCCTTTGTGCGGCGCACAAAGAAGGGCCCCGTGATGATAGAGCCGGGCCGCGTGATTTACTCACCTGCCTCTCGGCCCGCCAAGAGCCACGGTGGCTTTCTGTGGCCGGAGGGGCGGGAGGCCTGGCCTTTGGTCTGACGCCCCCCGCTAGCCCTGCTGCTTCCCCTCTCTCAGGGCCAGCATCTTCTGGGTGATCCCTTCATCGCTCCGCTGGCTGATGTCCCTCCCCTCCACACCAGTCCTGGGTATCCCATGAGCACTGATGGTCYGGACACTGAGTCCCGCAACTCCTTTCCCTTTGAACAGAGACATTTCAGGGTCCTCCCTTTGAGGTGAGCTCCCGTCTATACATCCTCTCCCTCTTAAGCTAAACAGTCACTGTTTCTGTCCCAAAAGCTCTCCCCAGTTCTCTAGTTCCCTAGCAGGGAAGAGGCGTCTGCCTGCAAGCTCTGCTCATGCCTGCCCCCAGGTTGTGTAGGAAGATGACTTAGCTAGCTCATCCCATTCCTTTTAGCCAAGGCTGCATCTCTCAAACACTTCAGAAAGGCAATGACACTCCTACAGCCCTGTTCCACTTCAAAGCCTTATGGTGTTAATCCACCTGCACAGTCCCATCAGCCCGGCCAGCAGGGAAGTCCACACGGGGCCAGCAGGACAACTGCGATAGGCTTTAACACTCAAATAGCTCCACAGAGGTGCTCTGGTGTGTCTGAAGGAGCTGGGTACCTGCATGGCTCTGTGAATTTTGGCCTAACTGACTGGCCTACAGCAGCGGTGAACCATGCTCATCCTCATCTTTGTGATCCCTCGGGCTCTCTGCTCTGGCTACTACAGGCAGGCGCTGAGGCCTCTGACACCCTCTCCCCCTGGAAAAGCTAGCTGGAGTCATGCTGCCCCCAGGGCACTGCTCTTTGCTTCTCCCTGGATGCAGCTAGAGAAGAGCAAGACTGCACTGCCCAAGCTGGGGGGTTTGGCCACAAACTCTTCTATGATAATCTTTCACAACTGTGCTTGTACCAATGGACTTTCACTGGGACACAAAGAGGGCTTGGCACTTCTACCACCATGTCTCACCAGAGCTTTCTCAGAGGGAGCAGAAGACCCAGTGATAAAGAGAATCTGTAACCGTGTGTAGAAAGAACAAAAACCCAACCATACGCATTCATGGATGGTTTGCACCTTGAAAGGAAGTAAGAGGTGAGCTCACAGTATACAACAGTGTCAGGATTTCTTGTCCCTTCCCTTTATGGAGTAAAGAAAAGAGACCAAGTGACTCTGGGGACAAAGGTTTCTTTCCAGTCTGACAGCAGACTCTCACAGGAGATCTTTGAGGAGGGGAAGAGGGTACAGCCCAACATACAGTGATGGTAGCCCATCAGTTCAGTGTTTGCTCCTATTTCCACCTCTGCTGCTGCTYCATTAGGGCAACTTGAGCCTTCCCATTTCTCTCTGATACTGCTCCTGCTGTCTGTCTTTTCTCCCTGGAACCATAAGATCTTTGGAAGAGGCACTCTTTCCTGCTCTGTACTCTCCTGCTCCTAATCCTTACAGCAAGTCACACAGTTACTGTCACCAGGACCTGGCTGCAGACATTCCTAAGCTGCGGTGTCTAAGCGATCCTGTGCTCAAAGGTGGCATATTCCCCAGACACGTGGCCTTAAAATGCAAGTTGCATGCTTCAACAGAGATATGTCCTAGTCCAGATRCTGTTATTGCATGATAATCCATTTCAAAAAAATCTTGGGAATGGCTGATGTGACACATAAACAGAGATGCGGAAGAGCAGATATCAGGTTCTACTCTACTACTACTCACAGCATCAGCCTGGATAGTTATTTCTGTTCTCTGAGCCTCATTTTCACCATCAGTAAAAGGGAGGCGGTGATTACAACTCACTCTTTTAAGCTGCTCTGAGATCTTATGGTGAAAACAAGTAAGTGCACAAAGTGCCAAGTAATTACTCTGAATCCAGAGCTGGATGACAGACCCGGCTCCTGACTCAGCTGCCTGCCTATCCAAGACAAACTACTAAATTATGCAAAACCTTTGAGTGAGCCTGGCTTAATTAAGTTTTAATTTTAGTAAATTACCAGTGTGGGAGTGGTTGAATCCGTGAACCATTACTCCTGCCTGTTTTGGATTTTATTTGGAAATAAGATACTTCATTACATCTCTGTAAACAAGATCTACTCAGAAAAGGGGAACTGGTACAGAGGATCAATACAGAAGTGGGAAGAGGAGATGAGAGGACAAGCAAGCCAGTCTGGGAAAGCGTGATTAACCAAAGGATTCGGGAAGAGCCATCCAAGAGCTACCCAAACAGCACTCCAGCTTGCTCCAGTCTGGGCCTTCAAAATGTACCATCCACATCCCAAACCATTTTCATCAGCAGCACCCTTTTCATCCATGGCAATGCTAYAGACTTTGCACGAGGGCACATCTGCCTTATGCCCTTGGAGCAAGGCGATGTGCACAGGACAGGCTCTCCACAAGTGCATAGCTCTGATGTTCATACAGCTAAAACGGTCACCATCCAGTGTTTCAAAGCAATGCAAGCAGCAGCAGCTTGTGTAGCCCAGTAGGTCCACGATACCCCCACCATCACGAGCTGCTACTGCCCCCAACCCAGCAGCCACTTGGCTCCTAAAAAACTACCGCCAGTCAGAGACAAGACCTCTGGACTTGGCAGAAGCTCTGCCTCTTCTGGCTGGGACAGGAGAAGCTGCAAGCAGCAGTGGGATGCAAACACAGGTTAGGTACCAGGATCTGATCTTCTCTGCACTGTGCAGAGAAGTTCTGACTCTGTTGTCCTAATTTTGCAACTGGTTTAAAAGTATGGCGATGCTCCCTGGCGTGGCAATGCCTTCCTCCTGAGGCCACTGCCACTGCCACTCCTGAGCGTGCCGCTATCATCTGTCACGAGCCGCAGGGCAGCACGGGGCCTGAGTACAGCACTGAAGCCAATACCCCAGCTGAGCAATGACCTACCCTTCAGAAAATCTGGTGTTCTGGATGCAAACCAGGTTTTAATTTTTACAAACAGGACCTATTCCCAGGGGAACAAACCTAGAAAGTAGCTAATTTGCTAGGTCTGGTACTTCAACAAGTTATTTCTAAGATATCGAATCTAATTTTTTAATCGAACACAGATCAATATCTTGTTAGTCAAATGTTACAGTGTTTATAACTTAAATATCCACCCAGAGAGAAAAATTATGATGCTTTTGTAAATCTCCCTTAATAGCTTAAGTTAAAAATAAACTAACCAATCTATCAATCAGCCTTATTCATTCATTGCAGCTATTGTGGGAAGAAAAGAGGGCAACATACGCAAAAGAGAAGCAAATGGTCTGAGAAGAGGCAGCTGAGTGTATTGATCAGAGTTCAAAAAAAAAATTGTTAGAAAAAACAAGACACACGTCATTTGCTTTAATGCAGCCCATACAAACGGCTCCAAAAGGCCACAGCTGCCTGCCGCGAGTTTTGCTCAAGTTGGTTGGTGATTCTCACCTAAATGACAGCCCTCCAAAGCATACACGACCTCTTATCACTGTTATTATTTTAAAACTACTCTAGCTTCTCTGGAATAAGAATATTGAAACAAAAGTCAACATTGTATCCTTAGGGCTCCAAAATAATAAATAAATAAACAGGAATGCTTGCAACTCACAAAGTCTGACAGCTTAAAGTGTGTGCAAAGAAAAAAACCCTGGTGAAAGAGTGAAAGCCATCCTTTGAACTCCTGCGCCCGAGCACTCTCAGAGGCAACGGATTTATGCATCTGCTCCAGCACGCCAGTTCAGAGAGACCCCTTCTAACACATCTTGCCCTGATATGACTCTCAGAAGTCATTTGTGGCCTTCTCTCCCCCTTTTTGCTTTTATTGTTTAAACTTTCACTGTTTTCCTGCAGATGAAAAAGGAAAAAGGGAGAGAATCACCTTAAACTTCTAAGGTTATTTAAAAAGCAAGGAAAAGAAAAAGGAAAATATTTTTTCTCTCCTGAAAGGAACGGTTCGATATTATTTTGAATTTTTTTTAATTCTTTTTTTAATAACCTGGCTTTGAAGGCCCGGGGCCCCCTCCGCTGGATAGCGATCTTCCGATTTCTCTCAGCCTGTTGCATTCAGGAAAGGTGAAGAGGAACAACTCGTGTTAGGCCGATGGGAACAAATCTCTTCTTTTGTTCTCTGCAAAAGGCTTTGCTAATTGCCGTTGGCCGTACTCTGCCTTATCTGCTATTGCTCCCAGAAGGGGAGGGCATAAGCAGGTTCAAAAAGAAAGAAAGAAAGAAAGAAAAAGAAAGAAAGAAAGAAAGAAAGAAAGAAAGAGAAAACATTCCTTTTCTTTTTCCAGCGGCTAGTGCAAGGCAAAAATACAGAGCGATAGAAAGAACAGGGAGAGTGAAAGAGAACAAAAAATAAATAAATGACCCGAGGCTGCTTCGAAGACCCTCTTTCTCTCCTATCAGCTTTTACAGGGGGCAATACATTTTATTCATTGCCAGGTCTGACTTATCGCAGCCTTGTTTTTAATGAGGTATAATAAGGGGAACATTTTGTAACAACACGGTTCCTCTATTTTATCCGACAAACAGCTGTGTCATGGCCGTCGCTGGGAGAATGAATCATATCTCCCTGCCTGCATATGCTAACTCCCATGTAATTACCCTCGCATCTTAAATAAAGCAGGCCCTAAACCTGTCGCTCAGATTACAAGCAAACGGTGCAGACCTCGTAACTGGGGCCTCTATCATTACAATTAATTTATCACAGGAGCGGCTGAGATTAGAGACTAGAATTAAAACACAGAGCATGGAGGGTGCCACAGGACTGACAGTGAGAGAGAGAGAGGAGCTTTATTGCAAAGGCTAGGCAGGCTAATTCCTTAACTGGAGCAATACCGGATTTTTTTTTCCTTTAAGTTATTCGCTCAGTTATTTTACTGAGGCTACAGCAGGACATTTTTCTCCCTGAAATGTCAGGAAGTAGAAAGCAAAGGGAACTTTGCCCTGTATTAAGCCTATTCAATAAACACAAATGTACAAAGGGCCCAGTCTAGGTGTGTGTGTATGTGTGTCTAGATATGTGTATACCTACATTTTTACGGAAGACGTGCCGGGCTTGTATACTTATATGTCAATGTATATATACATTACACACACACAGAACAGGCAGATGTGAGATAACGTCTCTTTTTAACTGCTACACAGAACTGTTTAAAACTAGGAAACAAAGTTTTTAGCCTTTCCAAAACTTCTCTACTTTTAATGCAACAGCTCGTTGTCCATTCCTCCTCGAAGCTAAGTCTGGCTCTCAGCAAACCTTGCAGCACTGCGCTTCACCACCTCACGGGGCAAAGAAGCACTTCTGAGCAGTGCTGACTTCCCACTCAGTGAGCTCTGCACCTCTCCTTGTTCCTCTAGGCTCCTTCCACTAGCCCACTTGCTACTACACACCTTCCTGCCAAGGATGTTTCTTTTTAAGATAACAAATTGAGTCTGTGACATCTTTCTCTCTTCATGCAAGAAAACAGCCTTCCCATTATCCTGCCCCCAGCCACTGGTTTGTTAGAGGAGAGTTCCCCAAGCACGAATGCAACATGGGTTTGCCATGGCATGAGCACACTCGTTACTGCAGGGCTAACCATGACCCTGCTCTGCACGCACAAGCTCATTGATACAAGCCTGCATATCCACACTGGGCTTCCTGCACTGATTCTTTTTTTTTTTCCCCTTGGAAGAAGGGAGAGGAAACCAAAGGTGCTGAAGAGAATTCAAATATAGGCCTTGCCTATGAAGAGCTCTGGCAGCAATGCAACTACTCTTGTTGAAAGTAATATGTTTTACCAAGACAATTATACGAGTACCCCTGGGTACAACTGCCCTTCTGTGAACTCCCTTATACTTGTCCTCTTCATTTTCCCCCTCCAGGAAGCTCCTTTCAATCACTAAGCTGTGGCCTCGCTAGGGATGCTGCAGTGCTTCAACCACCCCAGCACAGCTAGAGAAACACATCCTGGACACACAGGTGATTTAAAGAACTGCCAGGCACCTCCAGCCACGAGGAGAAGAGCTTCCTACTCCCAGCAACCATCCATGCAGTCCTTCAGAAGACTGCACAAAAGCACAGCATACAGCAGAGCATGTCCTATGCAAGGCCATCACCAGTCCAGCAGGTCCCTTCTCAGTAGGACAACCATGCCTGCTTAAGGCCAAACCCTGAGGCATTTACTCAGCACCAGTATGGAGGGGAGGGAGGGGGGCAGGAAGGGGAAAACCGTTTAAAATCAGTCCCTTTAAGGTCTTCCTGCAGTTGGAACAGCGAGTTTTCTGTTTGGTTTTAAGATTCTCGGACACCCTCATGCTCAGAACCCCTCCCGCCAGCGTACAAGCTTTGGCATGAAAACAACCCATCCTTAGCCATGGTCTGTCACTGACGACTTACAATATCAAGCAAAAATAACAAACACAAAGAAAGCTGATTAAGGCTCTCACATCCAGAGTCAGCCCCTTGCACGCCTGCAGCCGCAGCCTTCCTGCTTTTTTCCAATACTCTTCTCCTCAGAGGGTCACAGACCCAGGACGCAGGGACGTGGCTGGGGCACTCCACAGTGCTCGCTTTACCTGTGGACAGGCATCTTCAAGCAGAAGAGGACCTGAGACATCCCGAGACATCATCTCTGCAACTAGATATACCAAGGAAAAGACCCTACAAATGGCAAAGGCCTCCCGGAATCAGAAGGAATAAGCTTATTCTCAAAAACATGCATTCAAAATAGATCTAACTGCATGATCAGGGTCTAATTCGGTAAAATAATAAGGAAGCATGCTCTGATTAAAATCATATATATATATTTTTAAATAATCTCTACATATTTGTTTTTATAAACTTTTGAGTGTTGCATGGGAAAGAATCATGAAAACCTATTTTACTTTCTACTATCAGGGCACTTTGGCACTTTTATCAGTGTGCATATCAAAAAGAGATTTGCTGTCTTCACTTTTGCTTCCAGTCACTCTGCAGAGCCTTATCTTTCAGACTCTCATGCACGAGCTGAATACTGCAAGGCCTGAGTTCCAAGGTGAATGGATGAAAGGAAAGAAGGAAGGTTGGTTTCTGTACGATTTGTGTACATACTTATTTCAAATTACAGCTTGTTTTTTTCCTCTTAGGTTTTGTAAACATTTTTTCTTACAAAACCTGGATTTGAGACCAAATCACACTGAGACATTATGGAAAAAGCTAAAATGCTTAAATCAAAGCAGGCAAATGTCAGCAGTGCACTTCAGCTAGCAGGAAGGTTATAATTTTATGGGCATAAGAGCTGTCACTTGTGGGCAGAACTGACCTGTAGTCCTTCTAGCCCAGTGTGGTGTCTCCAGCAATGGCCAGACCAGATGCTTCTGTGAAAGATCAAACAAAAAAAGACAAAAGGAAGACACCACTGTAAACAGTTACAGGGTAGCCTTAATTCAAGGGAAGTTTCCTCCCAGAAATGCAGTCGCTGGCATATGCTCTGTTCTCATGACAGAAGGCATTTAGCAACATCTTACAGGATTAAGCCCTGCAACTCCACACTCCAGTATCAATGGGATTGGAAAGTTGGAATCAAATTTCTCTTATTCAAAAGTGCAGCTTTCACTGCTCTCTTTTGCCTGCTGATGTTTATTTTTATGATGCATTTGCTAATGAGGCATCAGAAATACAGGGGAGGGTTGGACTGAAACCCTGTGCGTCTTACAGAGTGAGCCGAAGCTTATCTAATGCCTATGTTGAATACGTATCTATATCATATCTCAGAGCAGTCCCTGCCAGTTCCGCCAGTGTTTCCTTCTTCCTGAAGATGCAGCGAAGGGAGAAGTCAGCGAGCTCCGCCGCGGCGGAGGCCTGCCGGCGCAGGCAGAGGGGTGCATGGCACAGCGCTCTCCCTTTCACGCAGCCTTTTCAGGAGTGTCTGCTCCGCTGCTGAAGAGCGGCTCTGGGGGGTGCAGTCTTGAAGGGAGGCAGCGAACATGCCTCTTTTTATTTTCTGCTCACAATTGGCAGTTTCCTCCACCCACCCAAACAGACCCTGCAATGTTTTTAAAATGCAGTCAGCAGCTGGAAACTAAGGCAACTTCTGTCTCCTATTGAAAGTCTCCCAGCAAAGCTGCAGCCTTCCCTGGACCACCCTGGGTCATGTAAATTCAGCAGATTATCCATCCCTAACTCTCCTCATCTATCACCCGCCTCTGTTATCGATCTGTTCCTCTGAGTAAGTGGGGCCCGGGCTGTCCGTTGCTGAGTCCTGCAAATCTGGCCAGACGCACGTGTGACTGCCTGGGAGAGTGAGGAAGACAGGTTCAATAATGCTGGGTTACTGCCACCACACAGCTTGATCCGAGCTGATCTACGGTCTCTGCAAAGGGAGGATTCAAAATCAGAACAAGACTTGGCCATAATGCCATGGGACTCGATCTCATCCCGTGACACCAGCTTTAAAGGCAATATTGCCAGGCACCAGCCAGGGCTGGGAAGTCACTTCCGCCGTGAGTTCCAAGCACAGCATAATAGATTAAGAGCCTTCTTTCAATACAAAAGATACTGACAGGACCTCAGATGTCTGTTCCTCCATGTTGCAGATGAAAGCTAGGAAGCTCCTATCTCCCCATGCCCTGTCTGAGCTCTTTGCTAAAATCACATAAAATCCCAAGATCCACCACTCGGGACTGTAAAATTCACCCATTTCAAACCCTGCAGAGCTACAGCTCAGCTAAACTCCATGCTGTTTCTCCCATGCCAGTCCAGTAACTGCAGCCCAACTGCAAAACTTGGCAGAACACAGCCCTCTATTTAGGGTCAATGCTCTAAATATTACACACACAGCATCTGCTCCACAGATCTTAATTTTCATTAAGAATAAGTTTCTGCGCTTCAGTTTATAAATAAAACTGAAAGATGAACCAAGTGTAGTCACACCAGCAAAGTGTTCCTCCTCCTGTAAATATCTTGAAATAATAGCACAGAGAGGGCTGCCTGAGTCTATTCACCCCAATGGAGTGCTAATTCTGAAAGCCGAAGATAACAATTGAAATGGGAATAATGTTAACAATTTCACTGCTGATCTTTTAGCAAATGCATATAGCTATGATGCTTATCCATAATCTCAAACTGCTTTCCACATCTCCCAAAGAGATGACAAAAACCTTACACATCTAACCAGCTGCCAAAACCTCACACTTCTCCTCACTTCTACAACACAGCTGAGTATTGTTAATACGAAAATCTTTGGCCTATTGATCACTCAAAATATGAGGGCGACAAAAATGCATTGAATTTAACATAAAAATAAACAACTCATGGCTGCTGTATTGACTGTATTATTCATATTATGCTTTAATTCATTCGCCTTTCATGAAGCAGCTGCAGATTTTCACCAGCTGTGTCAGACCGCTTCCGAAGCCCAGATTTCGTCGGCCTCGCTTGCTGAAAGCAATCAAGTCTCCACTCTAACAGCTACCACAGCAAAGACATTACAGATGGAGAAAACCACCCTACATGACGCTGAAACTTGAAACAACCTGTGGTGGTGTTTCCCTTTGCACATTAACAAGTGTTATGGGACACAGCAGCCTAACTTGGTTTCAAAGTCTGAATGAATGAGGAASCTAATCCATCCTTTGGAAGAATATTCAACAGTCTAACAGACCTAACCTGACCCTAACCCTATACTGATGGTGTGTCTAGGCATTTATAATATGCTCACGATACTTGTATCTGAGCCTAGATTTCCAGAGACTCCATACCATGACTACACAGCACACCCCAAACCATCTTTCTCCAGCTAGTCAGAAAGGCCAAAAGCTCTCAGTCTGCAGTTTCAGAGGGAAACTACACTGACCACAGCAGTGGCACACGCTGTCCCCCGCATGCAGTGCAGCACGCACTCTCTGCCCACCGCCCTTCGGAGACAAGAATCTGCTCATGTGGAGGTTTCCTTTCCCTACTGATCTTACGGAAATTTGGAAACCTGAAAGAACAGCAACCTGCAGCAGGGCCCTCACCATACAGAGATGAGGACTGTATCAGTCTGATGAGATGAACATTAAGCTACAATGAGTCATGGCACCTCCAAGCACTAGGATACCCTAAACTCACTGGTGGATGGGGATGAACACAGAAAGCTCTGCAACATCTCCAGTCCTTCTTGAGGTGCTTGAGCAGCAGGGCCCTGGGGAAGGCCTGACTTTAAACGGAAAGATGGGGTTGGGACCCCACCCCATTTCACACCAAGCACCACTAAAACCAAAACAAACCAGGCAGCCCCATATGTCATAAGAATTAAAGGCACGATTCCCCCTTTCTAACGATGCTTTTACAGAAACCATTCCACTGTAAAACTTTATGATTTGAATCTTTATAGCTGCCAGCAGAGCACATGTTCACTGCCTTAAATTATAACTTAATCTCAGTAGAATTTGTGCTTTCCAGCCCTCTCTAGATAAAGAGAAAGACCAAGAGGCAGAACTTCCTGCCTGCTGCCTACCTGCTTCCTTGGACTGCGACCTTCGAGGTACTGAGTGCCAGGAGGTGGAATTGCAGCTTGTCAAACCAGCACACATCTGGAGAGGCTCTCAGGCACAGGTACTTAAACAGCACCTTACAGCAGAGGGATCGTGGTGCCCGTGGGGCACTACTATGGTGCTGTTTGTCACCATGAYTGCTGAAACACTAAAATGCTAATGGAGCAATGCGGATACCAATAAACACAGCAAAGGGGCCAGTGGAGATATGACAGCAGGCAGCTCAGCCACGCTTTCCGGGACTGGCTCATCCTCCTTGGGAGAACTGCACATGTCCACTGCTAGCAGAAAGTCCTTGGGGCAGCAAGGAACCCTGCACTCATTCAAAGGGCAGAAAAGGTCTAAATCTGCAACTGCTGCTGTCACAAATTCAGTGCGTGGTCTTCCCCAAAATTACAACACATCCTTCAGTGGATGAATGTACACATTCATCTGTATGCCAACCCATTCCTTCCCACCTCTGTTCTCCGCAGGAGCAGAAGTAGCTCTTGCAAGGCTATATATCAGGTTACACCAGAGGAGAACATTCTGCTGTGGTCTCTGACACACTGCCCCACACAAATGCCTTGCACAGAAGAATTACACTGGTTATGCTTGTTTTTTAAACCGTGGTGCACATATCCAGAAGCAGGAGTTGTACCAGCAGAAACATAAAGCAGTGCACAAATATGAATTGTAAGCATATCATACGACACTGGAAGAAGCCTATGTCCTGTGTGCGTGTTTGCATATAGCAAGATGGTAGCAACGGAAAATGCTGGAAGGAAACTGCCAGCCATCTGTAGAAAGAGTAGTCTAGTTTGGTGGGGAAATTGTGAGCATTTTTCTCAATTCTTTCTCATCTTCACCAGCAAGACAGAAAAGACCAGTCAATCAATACAACAGTAAAATTTCTAACCCAAGTAACCTGTAAACACTAAACAATGTCATACTAAAATAAAACAAACCAAAAAAAATCTCAGGTAGGCATTGAAATAGAGTCAGCCAGACTGAGAAAACAGAGATGAAAGGCCTCAGCACCCTGCTGTACAGAGTGTCTGCTGAGATCTGGGCACCTACGAGAGGGTGGTCCTCCTCAGGCTGCCACACAAAGCAGCTTTGATTTTGTGAGTTCCTCTGAACAGGTGATGCTACTGGATAGCTGGGGTCACTACACACGTGCAGCCCCTGGACTCTACTCTTCGAGGGATATAAGGTCTACCTCTCTAGCTGTGCTCTGTGCTTCCACTCTGCACAATCCATTCACACCATTCCCCTTTGCATCTTCTTTCCTTTTCTTCTGTGCAGGGAGTCGCTTTCTCCCTTCTTCCGATTGACTGCATGCTGGTAAACTGACATGGAAGCACTTCTGCTGCCAGCTGCTGGTCCTACTCCTTAATCTGCCATGCCTCTTATGTATTAAAATATCTCCCCATCCAACAGGTTATTTAATCATTCAGCTCTCACAGAAACTGAATTGTGATATATTCCTAGGAGAGCACCCAATGCTCCACATCTTGTGTCTGCGCAACTTTGGGAACCTGATACCTGGAGAATCACAAAATCATTCAGAAGAGGTGAACAAGAGGTTATCTGCTTCTCCTGCCTGTCCCAAGGCAGAATCAGCTACATTCAACACATTCCTGAAATAATTCTGCTTAACTTGCTCCTGAAACCTATCAGTGCTTCCCATTCTCTGGATTTTGGTTAGTTATCCCCATGTTAGAAAATAACGATTGACAGAAATGCTTCAACATAAGCTCATAACTTCTTGCCTTTTACATATCTGATGTTAGTTATCAGCTCTGCTTTTAGTCCTATCTTCTCTCAGCTGGGTGCCTTCCAGATCCCTTATTATTTCTTCTGCTGTCCTCTAGGCTTGTCCTATGTTGTCCATCCTTCCCTTGCAATGCTTTGGCTGAGCACTGAGGAGACTTGACCATCATCTCACCCTTTCTGTATACAACACTGCTGCTTGTACATGCCATGCCTGACCCAAGGTAGGACTGTGATCTTCTATAACTCCAGATCCCTTTCTGCAGAACTACTACCTAGCTAGTCCTCCATCTTTGTTCAACTGATTACTCCTACCTAAGTGGATTACTTTGCACTTAAGAAAATGGAGGGGTGATCTCCAAAAACTCCTGAGCTAGACAGGAGAAAGCAGAGGGATTGAATGAAACCTGCATTCCAACATGGCAACTTTCACATATGCTTCACCTCAGTCTCCCTGTCTCACTTTCAAAAGGGGATTATTTGATTGACTTGGCAGAGTGAAGAGTGTGTGACCTCCCCAACCTCCCTCATCATGAAAGCCCCAGAGCTTCTTCCACAGGCTCCTATTCAGCGAGTACAATGAAGGCACTGTGCAAAGCACGGTGGCCCTCTGGCCTGTGGTGCTGTACCCTGTGGATGCTGCCAGTTTCCAAAGAACACAGAGTGAAAGATCTCTCCGTGCCAGGCCAAGAACAGATCTTCAAGGTCCACGAGCTGGTTGAGGATTAAGTCAGAGAAAGCTGAAGTGATGGTGGCACAGGGGACAAAGCACTGCGATGGAAGGGTGAGCTGGCATCTCCTCCTCTGTCACGAATGTGCTGCCAACCCCTGTTTTCACCTYCGTTTCCTAGCAGAGTCAGTGTTCAGAAATGCTGCTCTTCCATCCGGCCCCCTGTGGAATGCTCTGAGAATGTGCAAACTCAATGCTGCAGGCTGACTCACAAGCAGCAGAGTTTCTCAGCTAGCTGCTGAGTCTGACAGGCTTGAATGTGAACATGGGGATGATACTGTTTTGCCCTGAACTCTTATTTATCTAAACCTGTCTAGCAGAGTTGTTGGTGCCCTCTCACCTTGTATTTCAGACAGGCCCAGTAGCAATGAAGCAAAGAATCTCTTCAGTGACTTCAGCTGTGTGCCAAATGCTGTGCAAAAGCTCTATTGTAATGGGAAGAGTTTGGTCAACAGGATGGACAAAGCATTTCTTGTGCACAAATATTTGGCTCTTCCTGCTATGAGCTAGTGACTCTCATGTCCTTGGGGTCTTGATGGCCTTGGAACAGGAGGTCCTCCCTACCCAGTTTGCAAAGAGGAGGTTAGGAAATCAYGATGTCTCCTGCAGCATCCCCTGTGCTAGTTTGCTAGAAGCCTGCACTAGGACAGAAAATGGAGGAGAAGCATACAGAGGCCTGGGTGGGAGCTGGGAGACAGGAAGCACAGAAGTGTATCTTCCTTATTTTACACCTGAAGAAAAAAGCGGTTGGTGTGAGCAGCCCCTTCTGTTACATGGAAGCCCACAACTGAAGCTGTGAAGTACTGAATCTGTGATTCTGCTCCTTCACTCAGTTTGATCATAACTCCTCAGTCTGCACTACCCACTTAACCTACTCGAATGAGTGTGAATTCCTTTTCCACCCACCTGAGGAGACACTGACCCAACCTCCCCCGCCACCTTTGTTTAGGTAAATTATAGCTGAAATGTGCATCAGCAGGAAGAAATAAGAAAGGTAACAGCCCTCCCTTTTCTGCAGGACTATAAAGAATTTGTGAATAAACCCGAAGAACTTTTTAATTTCTTTTATTTCCCCTGCTCTAATCTTCTCTTTTTTTCTAGGGGATGGGGATACGGAGCTCTTGCAGGTAGAATAAGGGAATGCTCTTAGGGATTTGAAGGTTGTCTATGCCTTCCACTCCCACATACCTTCTCTGATTCAAAYTGGACATCTAGTACCTGGCAGACCTCACCTTTCACAGAGCCACATTTGACTAAGAGCTTCCCTTTGATGCTTTCTACTTCTGGTTCTTTTAGGCTGCAATCCAGTAACTTTCCTTCTTTAAAGGAAGGCCAAGGCAATTTTGTTTCCTGATTTTTGAAGAGCTTTTCCTCTTCTTTCTTTGATCTGTGTAGTGAATTTGATCTCCCAGAAGAGCAGGATGAGTGTGTCTCCTTGCAGCTTGGTTCCGGACAGTCAGGATTTGATTCATTGATTCGTTTATTTTTATTTTGCTTTTGTGTTTGGCAAGCAGAATACAGGGCCCCAAGCAAGACTCTTTCTTCAGATCCAAGAGAAGGATGGTGTTTCCCTGCATCTGGGTGGGTTCGTGCTTCCCATGCAGTGGGCAGGATGCCAGGGCTGAGGCACCTCCACGAGACACTTCCAGGGTCTCCCCAGGGTTGCAGGGAAGGAAGCTCACCTCTCTCCTCCTGCCCCATTGTGGGACTGGACATCTAAACAGTGCATGCACAATAACCAGCTTTCAAACCTTTCAGCTGCCCAGGGAAACCATGGGTTGGGTCGCTCTTTTATTTAGGCATGCTGATCCTTACCCAATAGCTCCAGTTACCACGTACCTGAGTCCTTCAGGGAATCCCTTGCAGGCAGGGCTTGAACTTTTGCCTTGTTTTCCCAGAGGAGGCAGCAGAGGAAAGGTCCTGGGTGGCCAGGAGGGCTCCCCACACTGATCCAGGGAGAAGCACAGAGGACACGTGTTGCTGCAGAGAACAGCGGTTCTGGCAGGCTCTGGGACAGGCGTCTGCTGTGTTAGTGCTGCTGTGTTAGTGCTCCCCCCCAGCCTGGCAACAAGAGGAGGAACGAAGGGGAGGAAGGAGAGGGCCTAGCCTCTTTTGGGACAGAAAGGAGGCTGTAACAAACCCAGGCATGCACTCTGCAAAACCCCTCTATTGAAGGATGAGCTGAAGGTCTTTGAGGATCTCTATCTCAGTGACAGTCCTTCCTGGACTCCAGTCTGACTGCTTCTTCCCAACAGCCACGCACGGTGAACCCAACAGCAAACCCCTCCCATGCTGTTACCACCTTTCCATCCAAGAGGAGGAGACAGAGGCCCTAAAAGTCCCTGAGCAGCTCCTGCTGGTGATTTAGAAAGACCTAGCCCAGTTATGAATCAAAAAGGTTGGGAAAAAGATAAATAATAGTTTTGAAAAGGTGCTCGAGGTGATGTGACCTGAGAGGGAAGAGCCAGTCCAGCTGCTCAGAGCCCTCCTCCAAGGAGCAGATGGGGAGAGCACCATCAGCTGTGTGCCGGGACGCAGCCCCCYGCATGGCTGCAAGGCTGCCCGCATCCACACACGTTCAGGCCACAGAGTCAGACAATCTCTGCTCTTGGGCTGCTGCCTGGGCAGAGGATTAGGAGGAGCGCTGGCAGCCTAAYCCACGGTTTGAACGGGTCATTGGGAAACAGCTCATGGCTGCACCAAATTCAAGAGGAAAACAAATGTTTGTACGGGTGTTACTGAAGCTGCGTTTTCGGGCATCCTGTGCGCATCCAGAAATCCTATGACAGACTCCTTTTATAGCTATGCTAAAGGAAAGTTAAGCAACTGGCTCAGTGCCTCAGACTGACGGGTGTCAGAGCTGGGATAAGAAAAGGAGCCCCTCGCACCCAGCTCTGAGACAGACAGCAATTCTGTATATTCCAATAAATAACTGGGGGTATTTACTCAAATGAATGACTCTGAGCGTGTTCCAAGGAGTTAATTTAGTGCTAACTGACTGGATGAAAATGAAAAGGTCTCATTTTACATTAAGAATGATCACCTGACAGTTTTACTGAATATATTATGACAGAATTTATATGGCTATATAATTTTAGGGTATATTTGGTAGATTATTATCCTGATTTAAATAAACATGATCTCAAGAAAATCAACACTGTGTCAGGAACTTTTCACACAAGAATAAAGGTAAGGAACTAGTTCAGAAGTGAAGCTAAGTTGTTATACATTGTGCCTTCTATCAGCGGCTGTTTTGTAAAGTACAGGAGCCCAGAGTTCATAGTAAGTGACAAAAAAAAACAAGTATGTCATCAATTATGCTAATTTACATATCACTAGTGAATACAGTCCAAACTTCTTATCTTTACACAGGGTGGGTAGCAGAGAGAAAGTCCAGCAGATCTTGTGGACTGGAAGGAGGAGAAGGTGGAGGGAGGCAGGAGGAATGGGGTTGGATGTCAAAGTGTCAAAAATGCCCCTTAGAAAAAAGTGTTTCTTAAGAGATCTTCTGAGAGGAGAAAAATGCAAGGAATCAAAGGCAAAGGAATTGTTGACTTGGGTAAAGAAAACAAAACTTCCACACATCCTGTTTTCCAGGGGATGTTCCCATTCTCTGAACAGAAATGGGGTACAAAGGAGGCTTTTAGGCACCTTTATCTCTTGCAACTCCTGGCTTACATAAGAGCAGCCCTGAAGTTGGTCTAAAATATGCCCCATGTCCCATAACCCATGGGATGGAGAAAAGACTGCCCAGTACAGCATGTTCCTATCACACTCCCAACAGGTCTGCAATGTACTGGTAGCTGGAAGTGGGGTCAGTGCAAAGTCCTTTTGCCAAATCGATGCTGAAATGGTAGGGTTTCTGACCAGAGCTACTTTCTGTGAGGCCGTACCCATTCACTTTCCAGCTTACTGACATTGTTGAGAGTTGTAAGAAGGAGCCTTAGTGAAACTAAGTGTCTAAAATGCAATCAGTGCCTCTCTCAGCCTCCCACGGTCCTGAATCCCCTTCCTTCTAATTGCGTCTCTAAGTGTAATTCTACACAAGAAAACCACTCTCAAGGCTTGTTCTGTTTTACAGACTGCCTGATGGGATTATCTTTCTTGCCATTTTGAAGCTTGTATAAGTGTGTGACTTACACCACTCAAGCTAAATCACACTCAAGACTCTATGTCTTTATGCCTAAATTGTTCTGAGGACCAAGTCATTTATTTACAGACCATGTTATTCATTTAGTAAAAAATAAATAAAAACATAAATGAAATATTAGTAGTAGGTAATTGCAGTCAAGCAGCAATATCCTGTGGCTCAGATAAGTGCCAAACAGAAATGATTTTAAATATGCTGAAAACCGCACAGTCTGGTCTCAGACCACACAAAGAAAAGGTAACTTATTTGGTCAGGCACAATCTTCCTGGGAGGTAACGCACACTTAGATATTACAGTGATGATAGGCAGCCTAGACATATCTAAGACAGGTAGATCGATTATTCCTGTAGCTGTAACCTTGGGGCAATATTTGTCTGTCATAACCCCAAAGCAGATCAACTAACATTTAGGGACTAATCCGATGCCCACTCCAGTCAGTGCAAATTTTTCCATTTATTTACTTCCATGGCTGCTGGATCAGATCTTCTGGGACTGCAAAATATCATATGAGCTCCTATTGCCACTGGAAGAGCTATAAATGTGCAAAGAGCAGAAGTCAGGAACTGCCAGGTGGAATTTGGTCGTGGGTTTATTAAGTAACAGAAATATCACCCGGCCTTGGAAGGTGTCAATACCCCAAGGGCAGATTCAGTGACACAAAGCAAGCGTACACACAGGCCTGTGTGTGCACCGCGAGTGTGTGCTCGTTCTGGGAACGAGCCGAGGACCAAGTCGGATACAGAGGCACACCTCCACGCTGCAAAAATTGCAGCAGTAACAGGGCACAAGGGTGAACCGGCATATCACAGTCCCACATGCATGAGCAGAGATGTCTGTCAAAGAGCTATTCGATGAGGCCAAAGTCTGCTTTCATTCCCTCCTGTACAGACCAAGTACCAGAGCTGACTTTCTGGAGTTTATTCTGGATGTAAGTGGGTGTTTAAAAAAAAAGGCTCATCATGGAGGGCACTGCACGCTTTAAAGTGCTGCAGCAGACTCTGAGAGTCCACTTATTTCCGAGTGAAGATGGATACCTCAAGAGGTTCTTCTCACCAGTAAATAATTCATAAAAAACAAACAAGTCCAGGTCTGTTTGAATTAGAACAAAATATTTCTTTAGAAAAGTGAAGTGATTAAGCACAGGAGGAGTTGGAGATGACAGCTGGTGTCTGCAGCTCCTGATGAGTCACCTTCACTTCGCCAAGGCCCCTCTCTCTGGGAAGTGCTGCTGCTTTTTTTTTTTTTTTTAACCCTTTGAGATTCCCCAAAATGATTTGTCACCAGGGTTATTAGCATTTCTCCCTTGATATCGACAGCTTGTCTTTCCTCCTTCCAACCAGTGAGTGATTTCTTCACACGCTCGCCAAATATAGCCAAATCACCATGGTAAACGTATCGACAGAATCATATTAACAGCTGCTGAGCATTTACAGGGCTGTAAGTTATACAAAAAAAGAAGGAAGGAAAACACACATGGAAATAAACCAACTCTGATCAGCAGTGACAAGCATTTATTTAGGAGTCACTCGATGGAAATATTTTTTATGCTTTAATTGCTAATTATAGGCTCCTACAGAAGGGTGGCTTTAGACAAAATTCTCTTTTTAAAAGGGAGCATTAAGTCAGTGTTGAGCACATCCTACCTGGATGTATCTTAGGGGAGTAGGAGAAGGAGGATTTATTTTTAGTGTTGCACATGTTTAAATCAAGCCCAAAGTTTGCAAACCAAAGTTAAGTCTCTCTTGACTTATCAGGCAAGGACCTTTTATGTTTAAAGTCTGAAAACATGTCTATTGAAAAAAGGGTAAGGCCTTTTCATTCCTTTAGTAGGGATGCCTAAGCCCTGGTCTTCCTCTCATAGCTGTACACTCACCCTGCTGGGCTGGGTTTCACTGCCCATGTGCTTATCAGCTGCCCTTGATCTAAATCAGATCTTCTCAAATTGCAGGTCACGACCTACCTGGGGTCATAACAGGGCCCAAAGGGGTCAGCAGGTACCAGGCAGCAGCCCGCAGGAGCCTGGCTCCTGCAGCCTGTGGCCGCTCAGGATCCTGGGCAGGGGCATGGGAAGAAGACGATGCATCCAATTACGCCTACATTTAGCCAGGAAGCTGCTAACTTCCATCAATCACCGGACCCAGGCCAGGTCCTCCCGCCTGGGGGAGAACATAACTGCACAGCTCATCATGACCACCCGCTTTCACCCTGCCACCCCGATGAAATGAGCCGATGCCAACTCAAGGTGCTGCTCAAAGGCAGGTTAGCCATAGGGAGACAGCCCTTTGGAAAGCTTCGGAAAGGCCCACGGGAACCACAGTGCTGTGTCACCCCACAGCCCCAGCATGGTCTTTGACTTTGGTCCTACACCAGGGTCCAGGATTGCTTCCTGGAAGTTCAGAGTCCCTCTTTCCCTCTCTGTTACAGGCCAGCTTCTTGTAAAACAGCTGGGAGGAGACACTTCCTTCACTTCCACTCCCCCCCTCCAGGGAGATTTCTCGACCATACTGACCAGGGGACCACAATGTGCTAAGAGTTATACGCTGTAGTGTTCAGACTGGCTTGCTTGGGATGGTAAACATCCCTTTGCAGGAATACACTGCATTCGGTTGGAGGATCATCTGAGTTTAATGATATCTTTTGTTGGCCTTGGACCCCCACCTGCTAGAGTTTTAGTCCAAGACAGAGGCAGAAGAACTGAATTCACAATCAAAATGAACTCACTTGACTCAAACACAGGCAAAGCGTTTTGTCATTTCACACAGTACACAAACAGAGCACAGACTCTTCCCCAAAACTGCCAAACAAAGCATCGTGTAATCATAAAGGTTAGAACCCGAGAAAAACTTGCCATTAAACCCATTTTGCACCTAAGATGGAACCTTTTTTTTTCCAATGTATTTTCAATATTTTGCTCAGTCAGATTTTAAACATCTCCAGAGAGGAGGCAAGAGCAGTTGCATCATCTCAGTAATCAGGAATTTCAGGTTTCTGAACACAGTCACAGACTGAGATGACAATCCCCCTCTTAGCCCGAGCCCATTGCATCTAATTCAATATCCCCCATTTCCAAAACATAGTCCTTCCATCTCCTTGGACTAACACTGATGTGCTGAGTTGGTTCTCATTTTGCAAGCTCGGTGTATTAAGTTCTTTCCATTTTCCCTGCAAGCTGCCACCGCTCCTGGTTTTCTCTGCACTGCCTCCCGTCTGTTAATATCTTTAGGTATAAAAGCCATGTCTCATGGGACAGAAGAGCAGTTTGTTTCTCATCCCCATGTCACGAATGGTGAGACAGTCACTGGTGACAACATGGAGCACTGCGAATTCATTTAACATAAATCAGTCTTTTTTCATACACCTACAACATCTTGGGCATAATACTTCCTCTTGACTGGTGAATGAATGAAAAGGGGTAAAAAGAAGGGGAAGATCAAGCAAGCTACAATTCAGAATTGCTGGCTTTGCCATGAGTCTAAATGTTTCATTCCGAACAGCAGATGACGGGTGTGAATTACTGCTGAGAAACCAGCACCCCCTCAAAGCCATCTCCGAACAATCCTGCACAGCACTGAGGCCCCGCTGTGCTCCCCGGGGAGCCACCCACTTCCCTCAGATGCTTATAAAGGAAAAACTGACTTTCTGTACAAGGTCAAACGCATACGGAGGGGTGCCTGTATCGGGCAAAGAGCAGAGACCCATGGGGCACTCACTCTCAAGAAACTTGGACAGAGGAAAAGGCTACTTTAACCAGACTCTCAAACAGCAGATATCTGCAGACCCTTAAACTTGGGACCACCAGTGACAGATGAAGAGGAGATGCAGCATTTCCACTGCATGGGGAGATTCATACTCCCTACCATGGGCATTTAACCAAGCTGCCTGCGAGAGTAACACTGTCACACCTACAATCCCTTTATAACCAGTGGAGACATTTTGGATTTTCACTGCACTGCACTGGAACGGCCCTGGCTTCCTAAAAGGGAGGGCAGGGCTGGGATCCTTCTTGTGGAGCAGCGCCGTGAGCTGCCACAGCTTGGGAAGCAGAAATATCTACGCATTGTCTGTTCCCATGCAATGTGTCTTCATCCAGCATGCAGGACAACTCACCCCAAGTAACGCACTTCAGTTAACCCCAACCCAGTCTGCATCCACAGCCATGGGCCAAGCATCAAACCAACGTTGTCATCATTTTTAAAGGTGCAATTTTGGCATCTCAAGTAGCCCCCCACCCCAAGAGTCTACATTTAACAGCTGCTACTTCAGGATTTGCAAGGACTAGTCTGCCACTCTAATATTTAGGAAGCAGTGCTGAAGGATAGTGCTGTCTCATTGTTTCCTAGGGCTACCAGAGCTTCTTTAAAGCTAACCATTAGAGTAATGGCTTGTTTTTTTCTAACCACACTTGGACAAGTCCTCACAGCGTTGAATTTCATGAGAGTTGAATACAAAAACGTGGCTTCCTCCTGTCATCAGAGAATGAAATGGGATGGGATGGGGCCTGGGCAATATTAATATGCAGAGCAAATTCACTGAAACCCCAAAGACGGTTGTACCTGTTCATCCTGCTCTCTCTCCAGCAACATCCTCCATCCTCTTTAGAAGTCCAGGTAAGATAACCTTACAATTAGCTGCTTCCCGAAATCTCCTCACCCCAAATCAGAAAAGCGAGGGATGGACAAGGAGGCTCAAGTATGATTTGCTAGCTAGCAAAACAAAGACAGCAAGAAAGGGGGAAGGAATGAGCATTATCTGAGACACAGAGAGAAGAACAAGTCCTTGGGAAAAGTGCTAATTCCAATACCAGCTACTTTCCTCTGGTATTTTTCAAGCCAAATCAAGGGCTGGAATCTCAGTAACTTCTCCTCCCTCTGCTGCTCACACTTCTGCCTGCCCTCTCTGGGAAAGCACAGAGCACACTACAAACTGAAGACACACAAAAAGTTATTGTAAAGCCTTTCTTTAAAAACGAGATAAAAACATGGTTTAGTTCTCCATTTCTTCCCCCCAAGTATTTTCCCCATTCGGCTCCTTACCCGCATGCACACCCCTTCCTTCCCCAAACCCTTTCATTCACTTTCTCAAACCAAAGTGAAAAGCACCCACAGGAAAATATGCTCTGTCATACTCCATCTGTCCTTAATTTCCCTCCCAGCTTCGCCTATCTCAAGCCATCTTTTAAAGCAGCCCAAGTGCAGGACAGTAGGACTGTGAAAGGGTCACCCAAACCCCGCGCAGCAGGGTCAAGGTATTTGAATGGATGAATTCAGCTCTCCATCAGCTCCGCTACAAAAACTCTCCGGAGAGACTCCCTCAGTATCTCACTTGTCTCTCCTGCGGAAGCTCTGGCCTTTCACTTTTCTGGACCTAGGTTTCCTCATCCTCCTTTCATGTTGTTAGTCAAAAGACCCCCAGAGCTGGGTGGGGGGCAGCAGGGTAGGGGCACAAATGAGACAAAAGCTAATTAAGCCACAGCCAGCCTAGAGAGAAGCAGTGAACACGGAAACGTCTGAAGAGAAAAGGAGGCAGCGACACGGCCATAGCACCTCTCCCTCGCATTGCTGGGGCAGTGCGGGGCAGCCCCAAACACGTGCCCCAAGGCAGGGCAGAGCAGCGCAGCCGCCCCTCCAGCCGCCTGCCAAGCAGCCCCCACCAGCTGAATAAAATAAACTTCTTAAGGCAGGGGCTGTAAGAGAGAGAGAAGCCCCCTCCATCTCCCTGACCTTTAAGCCTCTTAGAATGCTAAGACAGACAGACCGACCGACCGACCGTGCCAAGCAGCTTAGAAAGGCCTGAAGAAGACAGAGATGGGGAATGTAAAAGACATTAACTGCAGCAACAGCAGCTTTGGTTTAAACAGTGATGAAAACTACCCTTTTGAGGCTTTGGCTGTGATTGGGGAAAGCCTGTCCTGATCAGAGGGCTGGATTTGAGTGCCACAGTTTCTCCGCATGCCGCACTCCCAGCAGGTATGCTGAGGCTGAATGAGCCTCTTTCTGCTTTTCGGGGTGGTTCTTTTTTCACCTGGGACATGCGTTTTGCAAACCGCAGGGATGCTGCCTCAGGGGACAGAGGCTCCCCAGCAAAGATGCTGCCGGGGCACTCCAGGCAGCCTGCCACCCTCCTGCCACTTGCCAAGAGCAAACACAGCCACCACATGTCCTCGGTCCCATGGGGACACAGACTGCTGGGGAGAGTGATGGAGCATCACCGCTCTCATAGCTTGATCACTCCAATACAGAGCTGTCCCTTTGGGCCCGCTCTTCTGGGAAAGGAGCTTTCTGGACCTGCGAAAGAATTGCTCAACCCTCTTTATTCAGTCCTTATTTGAAATGACATCTTAGGCACCTTCAGCTGTCCAAGACATCTGCCCCAGTACTTCAGCAAATTTCTCTTTCTCTCTATTAAATCACTGGGTAGCCTGGAGGTGCAGAGCTACAGTCACTGCCTCTGGAGACCAGCATCCTTCCTGCCCTGCGGTGGTGGGTCACCCCCAACATCCCCCAGCYGCCAGGATAGGGAGCATCAGTTCATCTACACCCAAAACATGGTGGCTTCGAATTCATGCAACTGGATCCACCCCAAGGAGGATGGAGGGATATGAAGCCATTTAAAAGCAGAGACCCAAAGGGAGCRACTGAGCCACCCGGGACCAGCGCATAAATATCTCCTCGGTGAATCAGCGTGTTAACAGCCCGTTCAGCAGCCAACAAAGGAATGTTTTCCAAGGAGAAGCCCTTCCTCCTTGCCTTTGCCTTCCCACACGGATTTGGATTTGGAGCCTGCTCTCCAGATTTGCTTTTCCCCACAAAAGCAGAACTGGGAACAGGTGTCTGGCACCCTGACAGATGTGACTCATCTGGGAGGTGAGACAGCTTTACTAGGAGCAGGAAAAATAGAAGAAATGTTATCACCAGAAGAAATCTGCATCAACTTCCACAAGTAGCAACCTCTAGAGACCAAGGGAGGCTACTGTTCTGGCCACGCGACATAGTAAGGTCCGCAAAAGTTATCAGCAGGACTTCTCCAATGCTCTGTATGTCAGTCCAGGGAAATTTGGTACCCAGACGCGAAAGCCGAGAACGCAGGAGGCAGAAGTTTGCTAAAGACACACAAAATAAAAGCTGTTCAGGCAGGCTGAGCCAATAGTCTCATTCTTCATGTAAGAGAGCTCCCTCTAGGTTAAACACTTGGGTATTTCAGAAGCCATTGCTCATCTTAGAGTCTACATTCTGCCCTGATGCCTTTATCTCCAGAGAAGTGTCTGTCATCCAGAAAGCCTGGAAGTGCTGCAGAAAATACAGTGTTTGCTTTCTGCCTGAAACCTGGCCTTTCTGCTATAGGCAGCAAGGGCTGCCTGTGACACACAGAGAAACAAATTCATAATTCGCCAATACCAGAGTAAGAGTGGAATAACCCCATTCGTTCCAGGAGATTTACTTCAGATTTGTAGTAGCGTTATGGAGATCAGAATCTAGCCCACACTGCATGCCTGTGCCCACACATTCCCCTAAACCGCAAGCATTCAATATTTCACCATAACTGCTCTGATATATTCAGCCATTTGGAGCTACACCTGGGAAGGAGTCAACCTGCAGTTTCTCCAGCTAAAAACCCAATCTTTGCCTTGATTTGAAATGTATATGAATTATTCCACACGCTGATGAGCAGTGGAGTTCAGCAGTGCCTTTCAAATTCACAGAACTAGAAAAATCAGATAGAAAAGACTTAACGTCAAAAAATGCAGGACTGTTCCCTGCAGTGGTATCCCAGGAGCTTCGAGCAAACTCGTTTTAAACATCCAAGCTTTTAATACAACTTCCTGTTTTATTTTTATTTTGCCTAGGCTGGTATTTACCAATAAATATGCAGCTCACTATATACAGAACAGCAGGTAGCTCCCATTTACAGCTGTATATAACTGACTGCAATATTCAGCACCCTTACTCTGCTATGCAGTATAATACAATAAAATATATACCATATTTGCAACTGTGTCCATGCTACTATTCTGGTACGTGATACACATTAAGAAACAAATTCAGAACATAGAAAAGAATTTACCATTTACACAAAAAAGATGCATTGGGATTTTCAATAAGATCTAGCATAATACAGTTTCATTTTTATATCTTGTCKGTTCCCTTGGTCTTGCTGATTTAATATGTCTTTTCTCTCTATAACCATAAACCTATATGTTGTATATAGATTTTTTAAACCTAATATACTGCTTCAATGTGTATTTATAAAACTTTACCATAGAAATATAAGAATTGTCAGAATGGCTCAGTCCAAGGTCCACCTAGGCCAGTAGCCTGTCTCCAACAGTTTTTCAGGTTAATATGGATGGGGTAGAAAGTATAGTTTACTGCAATCCTCCCTTGTTTTATAACCGTGTTAGTGACAATGATACTATCTTGTATTTAAATACATATCTTTCAGAGGAGTTTCCTAGAGTGCAGTGTATAAGGAAACAGTGTCAAGCCCACAGGGTGGGAAACTGAGGCAGGGGAAACAGAGGGCTCCGCCAAGGTCCTGTAAGGAGCCAGGACCAAGCGAGACCAGGCGAGAGCCCTGGATCCCGCCACACTGCCCTGGCCAGGCACCGTTCCCAGCGACGGACACAACCCTGGGGGATGCTGTCCTGGGAAGAGTTAATGGTGGAGGTCGCAAGTCTGAGCGCTGCAGGTGTCTGCTTTTAATTCTCTGCTGCTCTTCTCCCAAACAGCACGGGGATTTTCACCCTGCCTCCTTCTCCTTTACAAACGAGTGTTTAGCATAAGAAGAGAGGCAAGTGGAGCCGGGGCAGCAGGGAGATCTCCTGCAGCCCCTTCTAGGCAACCTGAGCAGGCGCGAAAAGGCAGCTGGCGGGAGCCCAGCGAGAGAGCGGGGACCATGGGACAAGCCTTTTCACATCTGGTTAAGTACTGCTAAACCCTCCGACGAGCGGCCTAATTATTACAACACTTCTGCTGAAAAATTAACGTGCTTGGCCGGCTGCACTGGGGCAGAAAGGGTAGGAAAGCAGCTGTCAGGATGCAGGCAGCGACGGGAGCACCAAGAAAAGAGGTTTGCGGCACAAGAGCCTGGAACAGGCACCAGAGAAGGGCCGGGGAGCTCTGCCTGCCGCATCCTGCTGCAAAAACAGCCTCCTCCCCAGCTGCTCGGGCAGCGCCAGCAGAGGTGTTACCCTGGCCCGGGCAGCCCTTGCAAACAGCTCGGAGATGCCMTGCCTGCCAAAACCAGCAGAACGACCCGCCCGCACCCCAAAAATACAGGATTACAAGGAGGTCCAACAGCAGGGCTCAGAGAGAGCCAAGAGCAGCGCCCCGGGGCTTGGGCTCCCCCCACCAGGCCYTCCTAGCTCTGGCAACTTTGCCAAAACCCAAGTGCAGCACCTTATTTCTGTACGTCTCTACGGGCTCGGTAGGTGCAGAGGTACTGTGCTGACGGGGCACCACTCATACACGCTTCTCCCCGAGAAAAATTGCTTAAAGGCCTGCAGAAAGGAAACAAACGGATGGCTGGTACTGCTCCTCCGGGGCGGCAGTCTCCATTTGAGGTTATCACAAGCCTGCTGGTGGGTAAGTCCGTTGCTTCTGCAGCTCTGGTGTGTTTAATCTCTCTCTCTTTCTCTCTCTATACAAAAAGGTGGGCTTATTTCCCRAGAAGTATCCAAGTACACCCAAAGAACTCTGTAAAAGCAGCAGCCCGCTGGGTGCCTTTTACCCACAGACATTCGATGAAATTAATGACACAAAAGTAAGTATAAAGGCTAAGACAAATAGAACTGGCAACAACTTGAACCTTTGGCCTGTCCTTTGAAAGTCTCTGGCAAGTCTCAAATCTTCTTGATCTACTCACTAAAGGGATGACTGTCCCACAATTATTTTCCAAGCATTTGTTGGCAAGTTGTAGGAGGAAAAAGTCATTTCACTGAAGCTGTTAGTACAAAAGCTCAGTTCCAGCCAGGGCCCTGGACTC
The DNA here is from genome assembly GCF_003343035.1 of Apteryx rowi. Classification (NCBI taxonomy): domain Eukaryota; kingdom Metazoa; phylum Chordata; class Aves; order Apterygiformes; family Apterygidae; genus Apteryx; species Apteryx rowi. Next base: position 6,013,161 of record NW_020450982.1, read on the forward strand.
CACTTCAAATTATAATATTTTAAGTACCTGAAAATAAATATTTTGTCAGCTGCTGAGAATTAAGAAGTAGCTTCGACCTTTCAGAGAGGGGAACCCTGCAGAGAGCGGCGAGCCTCAGAGAGCTAGCTGCAAAACAAGCTTTGCCCGAACCATTCAACCTGCCCAGCRCACGCAGCCTCCCTCCTCTCCTCCCTGCTCCCCGGCTGTCTCGCAAGCTGCCCAGTCTCGCGGGGCAGGACGGGCTGGCGGACACCAGCAGCTCCTGCCTATCTGGGAAGCGTGACAGTGAAAGACGCCACAGCGGCATTTTATTACAGACTGGATGCTACAAGGAAAATGAGCATCCCAGAGGCAGCAACAGTGGCATTTCAGTGCTTGCTGCTAAGAGGCAGAGTTGTCGGTTTGCTCCCATGTCGCTCATCGGTGCTGTTGTTTCATGCTGTACCATGTCACGTCCAAGGAATTTTATCCACACGCACAAGGATTAAAAATACTTTTTTTTTTTTTTTTTTAACTGGAACATTAATTCTGAGTATGACCAAGTACCTGGATAGATGTACCAGTCGACTATCAGACATCTCAGCTACCATGAACATTGTTCATGCTCCAGCTGTGGAAAAACGAATCCCCACAAAGCAGAAGGTATCTGTTCTTACAGCAGAGCTCAAGGAGTTAAATCCCTCTCCCTTCCCCCCAATCTCTCCGTCTTTGGCCTTTAGATCAGCCCTGGTTGCCAATGAGGACTCATCGAAACACCACGAGGCTGGGCCCGTCAGGAAGGAAACCAGCGCGTCCAGAGTTTTGTTGTTCTAAAGACTTTTTTTTTTTTAATTTTATTTTACTGCTCAGGAAGGAAGCCAGAGCCTGCGCTTCGACTCCAAGAATGTCGATTACTCATCCTTCCCTGCATTATTTCTTTTATCTCTCACTTTTATCTACCTTGCTCCAAATTTTTCCCTTTTCTTTGCCTACTTTTCCTAGCCACTGCTTTCAGGCTGTTCATCCAAGTTTCTTAAAAAAATCTTGCAACTCTTTCTTCAAAATAAGCCACAATGATACTGTTTATTAAACAAACCTCCATCCCTCCCCCTCACAGCTATTTCAATCCTGGTGTACTGATCCAACTATCACACTTAAAACCATTGTCTTAGTACCTGAACACCTCTGAAACACGAAAGCAATGTGCTGAGGGTAGTTTCCACGCTCCAAGGACACTGTAACCCTTGCTTTAAAGATGGRCAATTAAAAATGACTCTGCTTGTCCAAGGCCAGTAGGGTCTGCCACATATGCACAAACTGCACTYGGTGCTTTGCCCAGACCGCCCTTCCCTCCTGCTGCTTCGTGTGGCTGCGAGAAGGAGGCACTCTCATTCGTGCCAATAAATGTGTCCTTCATGTTCTATATCCCAACACTGGCCAAGCTAGAAATGTGCAAAAAAGGTAAAATCATCAGCATTTGAAGAGTTAACACCACATTTCCTTAGCTGTAAAAATGCAAATCCTGGATCATCCGAATGCCAGTGACCCACCTGAACACATAGCCAAGGGGGCTATCAACAAAATAGTGTCAAACTGGTCTCCTCCCTGGGCCTTGTCTGCAAAATCCATCACTCACCCCTGGGATTTCCCTTTCTTCTTTGCCCAGGTGCAGCTCACAACCAGACCCAACTGGCAACACCTGGGAGATCACTGACCCAGATGTTTTGCGTTGACATCGTAACCTGCCCCAGTCCTCACAAGGGCACACTCTGATCAAGACTCAGCAGGGGTGGGCACACAGCTGGGAGGTGCACATGCTCAAGGGCAGACTTTGGTCCTTGTAGTGTTCCTAAAGAGATGACCAAGGGTGAAGCATTTTTCCAGTTTAGGCCCCTTCTTCCTTGGGATGTGCTGTAAGTTTGGGGCCTGATGCAGACCACACCGTAGACAGTTTCCCCACAGTTCAACACTCCTCAGCAGCAGCAACTTTTGAGTTACTTTCAGGTGAGACCAATTCAAGTTCTCTCCATCTTGCTCTAAAACAACCCGCCCATGTTTCCACAGTCATTACATTGCTATTTTCAGAGGGAAAATACTGAGATGGTGGGAATATTACTTCTGGCTAATGGAAACAGATCTGCAAACTTTCACTGCAGAGTTTTTCCAGTATATCCCAGTCCTGATCCAATATCATCCTCTCTATTTCAGTCTTGGACCCAACATATAGTTCAGSCAATTTAAGTCAGAAATAACTTGTAGTCCCTTTCTACTTCACAGTCTCTCTTAAAGATATCTTTAGAGCAGTGCTGATGTTTAATWTCTGGTCTACAGAGTCCTTGCTTTCCCAACCAGCTAATCTCTAGGCTCCCCCAATGCAGCTCCCACCAGAACATCTTAGCTGCGATGCACAGTCTCTTCCAGCTATTTTAGCCCTGGTCCTGTCCCTGTCCCCCAGCTCCGTTAATATCTTTAGACCTGCAGGTTCTCCCCTCCATCTTCTCCCATCATCTATAATCCCAAGCTTGTCAATCTTGGTAATCTGCTTTGCACACTGCCAATCATCATGCCTCTTCTATAACCAGAACAATACTTTGCAAGTGATACTTTTGGGTGTGAACCCAGAAAGTGCAGAAAGGAAGGAGCAGCACAGTGACAGCTGRCCTCCAGAAGCCGATGTTGCAAGAGTAACACCAGCAGTCCTGTACAGGAACATGCATCCTTCATCCCCTGAGCTAAGGGGAAAATGGAGGGTAAAGAAGCAGAGGTATAGGAGTTGAGCTGCTCACTCTCCCCTTCTCCCATCTAAGGGGCACCTCCAGATGTATTAATTCACTCAGACTGGCAACTTTTTGATTGTGACTGTTATGTTCCTCCGCCTGTGCTCTACTCAGGGTTACCCAGGTCACTGATTGCTCCTTCATCTCCCCAGTAAAAAAGGCCAGTGGTCAAGCTGCCTCCTTGGAGAGAAGACAAGTGTTCAGGAGTGAAAAGCTGTCACCCTGGCTAAGGACGCTGCTGGAGGTTTAACTCCAACCAACAGTTCTGGTAATGAGAAGTGAAACTGGTTTGCAAGGAGGAGAATAAACAAGGCAGGGAAGTGGGCTTCCACGTACAGGTACAGGAGCCCTCTCAACGCTGTTGCAGCTTTTTTCCTGAATCCCTCCGATCTGTACTCGTAGCYGGCACCCAAGGTGGTTCTTTCCATCCGCTCGCAGCAGTCAGGACCTCACAGACTCGTCCCCGCTGCAAACCGAGCTGCAAGACAACAAGGTTCCCTCCAACCTGCATGGGCCAAAGGTTGGCTGGGGCGCAGGTGGCTCTGCTACGGCACGGCCAGGCCACCCTGATAAGGCTTTCACTCTCCCAGTCCTAGGTGCAGCACCCAGGATGCCGCTCACACCGACAAGCTCTTCCCTGCTCATTTACAAACTGCCTTCCATCTCCTCCAGCGCAATGCAAGAGCTTCCTGGGTCTTTGTCCTCAGCCTCATTTTCCCAAATGCRCAATCCCACGCAGGGGCTCGCCTCTAGCAAAATACAGCCCTTCGGGCAGGGGAGGCACYGTTGACCTGGTGTTGAAGTCGGTGGGAGGATGGGAAAAGGGCATCCTGCCTCAGGGGTTCCTAACACAAACGCACCAGCACCCACGGACACGGGCGCACAGCGAGCGGCGGTAAGGAGCTATCTGCTGGCACTGCAGGGAGAGAGGGATTTCTCGGTGCAGAGCGGAGTGCTCAGATGGAGGAGGTCTAGTTTGGAGTGACGGAGGCCAAGGCAGGGAATTTTGGGGAGCCCCTCAAACAGGGCTGTGATAGAAAACTTCTAATGAAATTTTCAATATTGGAAACAAGGTTAGAGGAGAAGACAGAGATATATTCTGGTACCAAGTCTTTTCTCACACCAGCACAACTGTCAAAGCAGGCTCTCTATGATGAAGGATTTCTATCCTATGCCTCCTTATGGTGAAGGATGTTACAGGACAGACAATTTCACATACTAAGTGGCTTTGCAAGTTGTTTCTTAAAGCGCAGGGAAAMAATATCAAAATCAGATGAAAAGGTCAAGTTATTCTTAATTTAAAAAAAAAAACTCAATTAGAAACAAAGTGATTTGCACTGAAAATCCCAATGGAAGGAAGTGGGCCCGTTAGGGACAGTTCTCCGAGTTTTACTTTTTGCTCTGTTTACAAAACCTATTGCAGTTTGGTGAGGCTGTTAAACAGAGCCTTTACCCCGGAAATATACTGCTCTCCTAACTGATGCCCCAACACCTTCCGTTTCAGTTTTCATAAGTGCTTCACCTTCGTTCCAAGGCACCGGACTACACCTGGGAAACCAGACTTGCCAGTAAGTACAGCATCTGCAGATGGATGCATCCTGCGGGTTTGACCCTGCTCTTTGCTGCAGTATTATAAATCCACAAAACAGGCAAGTCTGCAGGATTATATGGGCAAAAAGCTGATGYATAAAAGCTCTTGTGGCTTTCCAAATTAAAAATTTGATTTTGTTATTCTGTCTAGAAGCAGTTACTAATAATCTGTGCTACTGAACAAAAACAAAGACAGTTTCCAGTTCTTCCTTTTACAGGTATCCAGAGGCACTTAGTGCCTTCCTTTTCCCCCTACAGAATGATCGTTTACCAAGAGCCCAGTATTCACAAGAAAAAGTACAAAATGCATTCTTGCCCTGAAATTTCGGTAAGAAAGCAGCTCATAGTCTCAAGCTTCCAAAAAGGAAAGAGAAAGGGTTTTAAAACAATACTGATTACRAACAATGTCCTAAGTGGGGAATGTCCATGAAGTGTCCCATACGTGAACTTGAAGAAGAGTTTCACTGTCACTAGGACTCCTCCCCATGCTATCAGTGTTTCAGACAATAAATCTTCCTTTGCCCCACTCCTTCCCAGCTTTGCTTTTTCCCCTCTTCTGTCGCTCAGGGAACTGCTGCAACTCAAGATGCCTGCAAATGGTTGAAGGAGAGGAGAAAGTAACTCTGATTGCTGAAGAAGGACACCTGACTTATCACAACCACTGCCAATGTTTTAAAAAGAAAAAAAACAAAGAACAAGATGACAGACAAAGATAGTACCAAATCCTGCAGTCCTTATTCAGTCAGAGCTCTCAGTGACTCAAGGGCTGGATCCCAGCACAGCTTTATGTGCATAATCCTTCCAAATTGGTAGGATCCTTCAGAAACCACTGTCAGTCTCCTCCTATGCTCCCCTTCTCCTGCCTAACTCGGTTTGACTCCTGCCTTACATCAGCATAAGAGAGCGAGTGAGGCTGAACAGATCAATTACTGCACATGAGGTATCATGCACCAAGCCCTGGCTAAAAATCTGCAAGATTTGGCCAAAGAAAATATTCTAACAGCAACAGGAAAATACTTCAACACTAAGGTGTGAAGAAAACTGAACTCAGGGCAATGAAYTTACCTGGAATTTCTGCAACCTACAAATTTATATACGTATGTGGGACAAATATACCACACATTCAGGCCAGCAGAGCAAAACAGGCAAGCAGAAAGGTTGCATAAAAAGGGAAAAAGACATGTATATAGATTAGACACGCAGAGCCACCAAAATAGACACATGTCCTTTTTCAAGAGGACACTGTATAGGAATCCAATCCCACATTACAGGACACAATTTCCCAATTAGAAATTCATTATTCCTAAAGAATTTTAACTGCTTTGCATAGAAGCAAAATGTCCTCTGAAGTCCCCAAATCTGCTATTCTCTCCTGAAGAACAGAGAGGTGAAAAATTCATAGGCTATCAAGCAAACTGACATGATCAAAGACCACTAGTGACATGAACTGCTAGATAAAAATTGTCACAATTCACTTTCAATGGCTGTTTTTCTTGGAATGTGGTATTAACAGAAAACAACTTTGCCCCCACTATGAATTTGCATTAGAAAGCCATAATAAAAATAAAGCTTAATATTATACAAATGGGTACAGTTCTCTATAGTGCTCTTGATGCAGATTAAGGTTAGACAGATTTTAGATGACAGTTATTTACCTCACTCTAACACCATGCATTCACAAATGGAATTTATTTTATAGTTGCAGATATTAACCAGAAAAAGAGATGAGAGGAAATCTTACAGTCTCACGTAAAATATAATTATGTCTGTTTTCTGCTCCTCGGAAGGCAAACAAAGAGGGGAAAAATGAATCTGCTGCTAGCATTTAATGGGACTTGTCTAAATGATATCAAACAAATAATAGCCACCAACAGTTCCCAAACACCTTAACATTTTTTCCATGGGGAAATTCCAGAAACTCTTGAGACTTTGTCACCTTGAACACCTTCAGCCCTACAGAGCAGGATTGGGCCCCTGGAGTCTGCATGCCTGAGTATGTCTCCTTCCTCTGAGACCTTCAGACTATCAAAGAAAGAAAAGGGGGGGGGGGGAAATCACCAAGGCACTAATGCTTATTCTCTGCCTCCTTCCTTAAGCGTGTGCCCATTCCTCCACACTTGTCCCGGTTCCTTACGCAGTCGTCACAGATCAACCAGGAGACTGTTGCTAACTCTTGAATTTTGCAAGTTAGCAAGTAAAACAATAAAACAATGTTTTAACTGTCAGAGATCCTGGCTCACAAAGTGCACTTTGGTCATTTCCTTTAATAACTGTAGTTTAGCAGTAATGATTTATAATAGTTCATAATATTCTACTAACTGTACTATATTAATAATACTAATACTTTGCCCTTGCGTAGTGTCTTCTGTCAAAAGAYATCAAAGCAGCATACGCTGCTGTAAGGTATCACTATCCCCATTTTATAGAAGGGGAAACCGCGATTCAAAGACTTGCCCAAGGTCAGGCTTTCTGATCCCCAACCCAGCACATCATCCACAAAGTCTGCCTTYGCTTCCACAGTAATTTTGTGGCAGCAGTTGAGTCTGACCAATGGGACTAAAGAGTTAATGTGATTAAATCCTTTTTGAAAAGCAGGATTTGGCCAGTGATTTTTGGTCTGTGTTTTTGATGAGAAATACTGGTTGCTCAATTAACCAAGGGAGATTCGGCGTTTGTCCTGCAATCGTCCAGTAGATACACTCACGCGAGCGTTCAGACGCACCGAGCAAAAGAGGAACGATACATATTTAGGGCGCGCCTGCCCATCGCTCCAGCAGGAGACGGATAAATATGACATTCCCATTTCGCTCAGCGCTCCGAGCGCGGCCATCCCCAGCCCTGCGGAGGTCCGCGCGCACCAACTATTGGGAAGTCCGAGAGGAAGAGGAGGGCGGCGAGAAATTGCCGGCGCTCCTGCGACGACCCGAAAGCCRGCCGGATGGCGGGGGCTGCGCGGGGGAACGTTTTGGAGGAGAAAACAGACCCTGCCCTCCCCCCCGCAGACGATCAATTAAAAGCCATCCTTCTGCCGGCGAAGGCAGCRAAGGGCGGCCGCGAGCCGAGCAGCCCCCCGATCGGCTCTGCATGACAATTGATGGGCAGGGACGGACGGAGGGGGCGGCGGACGAGGCAGCAGTGTCCGTTTTCTCACCATGGTGATTAGCTATTCCGAGTGCGCCAGATAGCYCCAAATAACAGAAAGAGAAATATAAACTGGAGACCGGCAGATCCAAGCCAGGCCAGATGGCCCTGCAGCCGGCAGGGGCTGCTCCCATCCAGCCCTTCCCCACTTTAACTGTTCAAACATTTCTTTATCCCAACAAGACAATTAAACCGAACAGCATGGAAAAGAGTCTCGGCAACAGTTTGCGGAGGGAGCAGAGAGGCTGTTGCCAGAAAAACAACCAAAAAAAAAAAAAAAAAAAGAAAGGAGGAGATTGCCGCATACTCCGGCAGCTAAATGCGGGGCCAGCCTCCGACCCCCGTCCATTTAGCGCACCTCGCTCCGCTCGGCGCAGGCGTTCTCAGAGGCGTCGCAGGGCTCGATACGTGGCCCTCGCCTGTGTTACCCTGCATCTGCCCGTCCACCCACTCAGAAAACCTACCGTTGCTCTTTCACTCCTCCCGCACCACACAGTGCATTGCACGACGGAAAGTAAGTGTTCCGCTTGATTTATTTAATTATTTCATAAGCAATTTTGAGCTTGCAATTTCCCATGGTCACRGCTGATTATTACTAGCCGCAAAGCATCACTTTGCGTTAGGCCCCAAATTTTACCTGCTTTGGGAGCGATGCATTAGAGCGGGAGCAGTGCTGCTCATTCAGCAGTGCGGATCCCCCCTGCAACCCAGTGTTCTGCCACAGAATATTAGGGGGAAAAAGGGGGGGAAAAAAAAAAAAGCCTTCTTCCCCCCAACACACACACATACGCACACGCAGAGCTCTCCACTTTACATAGGTCCCAGCATGTAAACACAAAACCAAACAGGCGCGTGTCCGACCGGGCGGGCTGCTGCGCAGAGACAGTCCTCAGTCTGATCTCCAAAGTGCTACATTTTTCAGAAATTCGAGCTGTGATCATCGTAGCGCTGATGTTCATCACCTGAAGTGTGATTTACATTTTCACAGCACTTGATCGATAACACACCAGTTGTTTCAAAAGCTAGACTAACTCCACCGCAGGGGCATCCTTTCAAACCCTGAAGTGGAACAAAGACCTCACCACGACGGTGCACAACTTCACTCGCAGGGGAGAAACCGGCTGCAGGACAAACTGAGTGGGTCCAAATAACCAAGGTGAAATATTGATTATTTTCAGGAGTAATAATACAAATAATATTAATAAAAGCACCCCCRCTTTAACACAAAAGTCCCAAGAGGCGAGCCAGGATCCCGCTGTGCTTACCAACTAAATCACTCATTCTCAGAGCACATCGGTGCCTGGTTGGGTGTCCCCAGCGGTAACGGGGACACTGAGGCCAACAGAGCCAGGCCTTGACAAGGGGCTGAAAACTGAATCAGTGGCCAAGAGGTGGAGGGTCACCCTGCCGCCGCAGGCCGAGCTCCTCAACAAATCACAGGCAACACATGATGAAGACTAAGCAGCGACCAGCAACGGGAAACCATCCTCTGCGGCCTTCGGCATAGGCTGGGGAGCAAGGAAAGCCCCCGGCATGGCTCTGACGCAGCCGCGGAGGACGGGCGCAATGGCCTTGTCAGGCTCCAGCTCTTTGCCGAGCAGTCCCGGCGTCGGCATGGACTTCTGCCCAGCACTCTGGGGGAACGTGATGCCATGGCGACTGTGTACAGAAAGCCACCGGGACAATCTTTTTTAGGAGCAAAGAATAAAACTAGGGATCTTTATTTTTTGCCGATTTTAAAATGAGGCCATGGATCCCTCTTGCAGAAGGAAGCTCCTTTATTTCCGCTCCTTCTAGGAATCTCAGCTGTCATATCCCATAAAATACATCTCGCAGTGTCTTTAGCATGTGCTTTAAAGAGCTTAGGGGCTTCTTGTGACAAATATCATTATTTTGCTCAGTAAACATCTAACAGAATGGGCCCCGTCCAACACACGTCATGTCTGCCTCTCCCTGGGAAGACTCCTCTTTTGGGTATGCTCCCCGTACACTTCATCTCTCTGAATACCCTGAGTACCTATGTTTTTACAGCAAGAGATGACTTGTCCACACACCTAAGTCTCAAACCAACTTTCTGAAAAACAAGGAACACAATCACACCCAGGTGCACCTCAAAGCAGAGCCATCCCTTTGCTAGCAATCTCATGGACTTCAGGCACTCGCACAACTGGAAAGCACCACCCTGGATTAACAGAAAGAAAAGCTTCACCCAAGAGGCTGTATTCTCTGCTGTATAAATACATATCTTTTATGGCCAGATATACTACTCTCAGTCACACCAGGACAAATCCCCCAAAATTTTAGCAAATTCAGTGGATTTTCCTCCTTTGGTGAAAACAGGATGAGACTTTGCTCCCATGATGCAGAGGTCTACATAGGACAGCTTCCAAATATCCCCGAGATGTAAGCACCTGCCTTTGGAGTCTTGTTTTGTTGCAAAGTATTTCAAGACTGAAGTTATTTTTCAGGAATATTAAATCTCAGTGCATTGAATTCCTTTTTTTTTTTTTTAAAGGCAAGTTTTTCAGAAAAATCACTGTTTAAGTTATGGGGCAAAACAAACATTTTAATGAACTACTCACAAAAGTCCTTGTGCAGTGGTACAGAAGATACGCAGCGCAATTACAGTAATTCACCTTCCATGCAAAACAAACCCTTTTAGCATTCTCAAAAATACAGCTAAACAGTCGAGCTCTGCAATTCTGAAAAGCACCCATTAGACATATAAAGGTGTTGCTGATCCAAGAATTTTACAATTTTTGCCAGCTCTCGTAGAAGCTTTATTACATTTCTGCCTAGAAGCTACAGTAACCTGCCAGCAACAGATTCTACATCAGGAGCAAAGAGACGCAGTTTTTACAAAGGTTATACAAAACAATCACACCAGGAATGCACAAAACTTCTCAGGGGCCAATAATCAGAGGCTGTAAACACCCCAAGGTATACATTTATGTAAAAGTAGATAGAAATTCCAAAAATCTGTATGCAAATTTCCATGCAAAACAGAATTGCAGTTCTCTCTGCAAACCATCATCTCTCAAATTCCTGATTGAGGAAGTTTTTCTTTTCTGATAGTCAACATAAAAGATCATTAGGATCCACTAAAAAGCTCAGCTGCTCACTCACTCGCCCTCTAGCAAACACACGCATACGTGTGTATGCACACAACAAATAAACTCGTTGTGTTAATGGAGCTAAGTTTCCATGGTGCAATATCTATATATGATGGAAATAAGATACAGAGCCAAAAGACATATTTAGTATAAACTGTCCTGGTAGTTACTGAAGAATTTTAATCTCAGTGAAATGTCAGGGATGCTGCGTTCGCTTGGCTCTACCGTGAGGCCAAATGTTTCAAAGGAATTTAACAATATGGGTAAGGAGAAGGGCAAAACAAAACCACCTTCTACTTCCGCAGAAGTTTTCAAAGCTGCCTGCAAAGTTTTTATTCTGCTTCCTCTCCCCTGGCAAGCCTGTGCCGCAGCATCCCCGCGGGTGCGGGGAGCCAGCGTGCTCCCTCCCGAGCAAAGCCCCCATCTGCTTCCGGGCACGAGAGGACCCACACTCAGCACACGACGTTGGCAAAGACCAGGCATGTCGGTGGGTGTGCCTGTGTCCGTCTGTCCACAGCTGCGCTCCACGCGCTCTAATTCATTTAAGAGATTTACTTCTTTAAATGGGGTGTCTGACAGGATTTTGCTAGGAAGATACATAGCAACTGATGCACTCTAAATTCATTTAGCTAGAGGACCCGCTCTTCCGTCATTATCTCCCAAAGTATTCTTCTGAGCTAGCTTCATTTCCAACGGCAGGTTATATCGATAAGGGAAAGTGCATCGACAAAGGATGTCTAAGCCTTGTCACCTCACCTGCCTCTTCCCCCCCCCACAAAATAATTATATTAGCAGCTTACATGCATCCACATTCATACGCGCTCCCACCTACAGCYGCTCCGAAAGAAGGAACGGGAGATGCTGAACAATGAAAGCAGCTCCACGGCACAAAAGTAGCACCGACGGGGGTGGATCAGAAGGAGAGGGGGGAGATGGATACGAGACCACATTTGTAGCGCAAAGAATACACGGCTTCTGCCTTAAGTGGGAATTGTCCCACACTCGCAAACGCTGACWTAAAGCATACACTTGCAGCATATTTCAAAACCAAAGAGCGATGGATTTACAAGGCAGGTTGATTTTATGATGACTTTTATTGAAAAGGTATGCTGGGTTTAGGCAGATGCCTTTTAGCGCTGGTAAGTTAACACTGTGCCTAATTCAAGGAGACAGCCTGAGGAAGCAGCGCCGACAGGGGAGAGAGAGAGCCACAATGTCTCTATTACTCTCCTCGGCATCATAAAGGGGAGAAGAAAAATCACATCTGAAAGGGAGAGGAAGAAGCTGTGCAGCAGTTTTTTCTTTGTAAAAAAATACAGTAATAATGATAACAATAATAATAAAATTGTTTTCTAGGAAGAAAATTCAACAGAACAAAGGAGCCCACGTAAAAACCAAACCACTCATTCTTTGGTCTACATGTTTGGGTTTACCGGAAAACTCATTCATAACTTAGCACTCCTCACCGGGGTGCTGCACTCCGTTTCCCCCAGATYGCTCCCCCCCTCCGGTCACCTCCCTGGCCAGCAAACCTGGAAGCCTTCCCTTCAAGGAAGGGCAGCTCTGTCCCCCTACGTAGGCAGTAAGGCAAGGAAAAAAGGAGAAAGGAAAACAGGAGAACAGGGAGTTACAGTCATGTTCAGTGGACTAGTTTGCTTCAGTCCAATCACCGATCTGCAAAAGGGCACCTCACCTTTCAGCAGTCACCGAGGGGGAAAGCACTCGGAGAAAGTACATGGCGTATTTTGGGAAACAGCTTATTGAATTGTAAAAACAAATTCAGGTTTACATCTCGAAGAGAGAGCTTGATGGCCAGAAATATTCTTAAGTTAACCAGAGTAAAAGGTACCTCTTGCTCTAATCTGAGGCGCAAAGCCTGAAGGCTGATGCATTTGCTATAAGAATGGTGCGCATGAAGAAAATGCCATAGAAAAAAAAGTGTCTAAAACAACAGTACTGTGTTTGCTACAAGCTCTGAAAATGTTTTTGGCAACACACTCCAGCTGAATCCCTGTTTACACATACGTATGTACCAGCATTTGCGTCCTTGCACTAGGGCACAGACATCTTTCTGCACGTAAAGCCAGGTCAACATTGTCTCTGCAGCTGTGTGCTGGAAGACAAGTTTCCTTCAAGGGCACCTCACCTTAAAATCCATCAATGTCCTTTTAAAAGAAGCAAGGCAACACTGAGTGATTTAACTTAGCAGGAAGGAAAGGTTGTTTTTCCTCTGCTTTCAGCAAGAGCCACAGCACTGCAGGACAATCACCTGTTGAGCATCTCAACGAGGTACAACTACAGTAAACCAACAAGTCAACGGAGGTACTTACATCTGTCACTTCGGTCTTCAGGACTGGATGAAGTCTCCCGATCAGAAATGAGGCCAGAAACTGCAAAGATCTTCTTCCCCGTATCATCAACTTTGAGAGAGCCGGGGGAGCTGGAGGGGAGCTGTGTTCCAAACTCATACTCCTTCCCATCAGCGTCTGAGAAGCGCAGATGGGGCGAGTCAGTGTCATGGCAGTTTTTCAGGCGCTTGGCCGGTGTAAAGGCTGACTGGTAGCTCTCCCGGTCTTCAGTGGATGCAAAGGGGCGGAAAGCCCCAACACCGCTGTGGTTCAACATACTGATTGGGGTGCAGTCCAGGTTGGGGGGTGCAAATTGGGGATGGAGGTGAAGCAAGGATGGAGGAAAGTCACGGTTTGCAAATGCTCCCGGCACCCCGCCTTGCCGGTGATACATGGAGGCAAAAGTATATGAGCCATTGGTAAAGGGAATATGCACGTCCTTATCTGCTGACACTGGGACCCCAAAAGGCCTTGGCTGCTGGCATGGAATGGAAGCATCACGGCTGGCTTCAGCGGTGGAAGCGAGAACCATCAGCGCTGGGGAGGCCAGCGGGTTGGGAAGATAGGGTGAGTTCTCCATCTTGAACGCGGCCCGGTGTAAGTCCATCGGAGTCTCTTTCCTCAGCGGGATCACAAGCGGAACAATCTTCCCTGGACGGAAAGTAAAGCGAGGCCTGGGAATGGAGCAGGGAAAATTACTGGAGCATCATCACCCTCCAAAAGCTGCAAGGAAACAGAAAAGAAAAGAAAAGAAAATACAACCGGTCAGGTTTCTGTACTCATCTCTCCGGGTTGCTCCAGCAGCAGCAGGGTGGCCACATGTGTTACCACCAACCGGCCAGAGAAGCGCCACTGTTCTTATTCAGGAGACTCAATAGACAACTCACACACCGGTGGAATCAGCCCTGGCCCTCTACATTAAAGAGGGGTATCATCCAACATGGATGAATGAAAAGAAAACCAAATAAAATAATAATACAAACATTTAATAACCCACTAATAAACAAGATTTGGTCTAAAATTAAGATATTAACTCCAAATTATGACTGGAATTTTATATGGCAAAGAGGTATATACATATAATTACAATCAACTTCAGAACGCCCACATATATACACACAACACTGCATTTTACTCAACATGTGTGTATATATACACATACATATAAATACATAACCAACATAAAAATATCTATTGTACATAATTACGCAACTAAGCCACCATGCATCTTTATACTATACATGATGCCTAAGACATACCTAACAGACATATTTTTTTCTCTCACATTCACAGTTYATATGTGCAGATAAGTACCTGCACACACGGTACTAGATACAACCATATATACTATTGGAACGTATGAGGGTGACCAYGGATGCGTGCGCGCGAGTATACGTAACCGCAAACACACACGCATGCACTCACAGCACACACGCTCCCTTTTAGCAAGAAGAGAAGAGACTTCACCAATAAAACGCCTGGCGTCTCTGACAATATTTAAAATCATAATGGGTGCCTCTGCCATCTGATCTCTGCAAACGTCTGCCTTTCGGGTCGGGGACAAGAGAGAATGGATCAGTAATTTTAGTTCCTAATGCACTCACTCTTAAGTAGATTTGTAAACTGCCCTGGATGTGCCATTAACATTTAGAGGAAAATGTTAACAAAATTTCTGACTCGCATCTTGCCGAGCTTCCCAGGTTGGCTACAGCCAACCAGCCAGCCGCARTCCCCTCCCCGAGTAAAACACAGAAAAATGCTCCTTTCTGTATCTGCCTTTGCTTTGGCTTGTTGTTTTGCTGTTTTCTCCCCCAATCAATCTAGTGCCTTTTCTTTTAAGCTTCCGCTGCCCACCATTCAGGCCCCACAACCCAGCTTAAAATACAAGGACTAYAACTTTGAAACAATATACTATCCGGCTGGAGCTCAAAGGGCCAGAAAAATCATATAATAATAAAAAGCTGTTACAAATTGTGTCTCTTAAATCCAGAGGGTCAAACATCTCAAATAAAACTTACTGAAGGAGTGTCTCCCTAATGGAGTGCCTTTTGTACTCCRTGAATGAGGGAGCCTAGGTTAACAAAGTGTATGAAATCCAGTCTGCGGCTTTAATGCAGTGCAGTGATAACGTTTCCTCTCTCCCATCCCGCACCCAGGCGCTCCAGCGACTGTTATTAATTGTAAAGATGAGTGGACATCACCTCTCCGCTTCCTCGTTTGGCACCCATCCTTACAGACATCATTGCTAAATTACCAGATTATGTATCTCACATTAACGGATTTGTTCTCTTCCAAATTTTAAATAACTTTCCTGTCAAGTTGTAGCCGCGGCGAGAGGGGGGAGAAGGCGAGAGGCAGATGCCAAGGGCATCCTGGTCAGCACTGCAGTCCTGGGGACGCTTGCTCTGCTGCTTTACAAGGCTGATCAAAACCCGAGGTCAGGAAACTGCATCCACTGGCAAATTTGGAGTTGCAGGGGAGGTTTATGCAAGCATGTAAACATATACATGTACACATGCGTACACACATTTAAAGGCAGGCACACAAATAAACCACCACTCTTGGATAAAAACAATCATTAACATGGAAGTGAAGCTCAGCAATCATGGAAAATATGGATTTCCAGGAAAAAAAAGAAAAAAAAAAAAGCAACCACCTCTGTCTCCTTTTCTATTTTTACTTGTGCTATCACCCCATTACATTAAACTTATTTCATAAATTAGTAATCTGGCCGCAACACTTGACACTCCTGTAGGATACTGTGAATCACTACAGCCGTTTATTCGTTTGCAAACTTCATTACGCTGGGAATAAATCAACACATTACAATATCTCGCCCAGCCAAATTTAATTTTTTTTAAACTCCCACTTCCTTTTTCGTTCTCTCTTGCTCTCCTGCTCTCCCAGCACCTCCCCCCCACACCCCCACTAGCAACATGTACAGATTAGACTGCGGCGGACGAGTCATTATGAAAATCTATCGTTAATACACTCCCAATGTCAAAATGTCATAGGTTTAAATACAGAACCCAAAATAAGAAAACTAACTGACCTTCTTAATTAAAAAAATATGGATTGCAGGATAATCGGCTGGATGGAACATTTGGGTGACGGTAAGGCAGTGGGCACAGGCGAAGTAAGTAACTGCTACTTTTCTGCCTCTATGCTGATTTTTTTTAATTTAGCACCTCGTGCAAATCCAGATTAAAATAACTCCAGCTATTGATCCGAGCAGTGGAATTGACATTAATTTTAGTTCACTTCTCACTTTGCAAAGGGATCAATAGGAAGTAATAACAGCTGACATCCCCGCTGAAAGGAGGAGAAAAGACGGGCTAGAGACAGAAATCGAAAAGCAACCAAATAAATCAGCAGCTACTTTTCCACGGCATCAGACAAACTCCAAACAGATTGCAAAAAGTCTTTGTTGAATTAACTAAACAAGGAGTAGAGGGTGGGGGGGTGGAGATCAATCTATGAAGCTACATAAACTGTCTACCACGAATCAAGGTTAGACAGACACACTGAAAACATACTCTATTTTTTTTTTTAATTTTTTAATGGCTACTTATATGTCTAGTTACTGGTTTGAGAGGCAGTCTGTTTAAGGTGTACACAAATTACCTGTATAATTGTGTATGTTACCATTAACAGGGCTAAACACACCACAACCAAGACAAATTGAATCAACAGCCTTAGCTCTGTACCATAAAAAAAAAAAAGAAGAAAAAAGAAAGAAAAAAAACTCTCATCAAGGAACCAAGTTGTAATCAGTTATCTCTGGCTCAGTTTTGGTTCCTCTGTTTATGAAAGATTGTAATGCTGTTTTGAATTAGTTAGGAAGAAAGTCTGATAAAAGTAGGAGAAGCCATGACAGAGTTGGGTTTAGTAAACATCACAGCCAGCAAGTGAAGAAAACAGAAGTGGCCGCTGCTTATAAGCATAAACCCCACTTGCTAATCAGCCTGCAAAGAAACGCACACATATGCAAGCACATGCACGCCACATACACAGCCACCAGATCTGCAAATCTTTTACGAAAACGTTACTCCGCGTTCCTATTACTAAATCACCTCTCTGCTATCGATTAAATTAAATAAAACACACCACTCTGGTTTCTACAACAGGTTGCATTTTTGTGGTCTCTCAACCATTTCCAAATGCCAGAGATTAAAATAATGGGACAAATTAACATTTTTCTCCTTCCAGAAACAAACTTTTCTTGGGGAAAAAATTAATTAACAAGCTATGGAAAAAGAAAAACATTAAAACAATAGGAAACCCAGGAATATTGATGATGTATGTAAATTAGGAAAGACCCAGCAAAAAAAAAAAATCGCAATATCCATTTACATTAAAAAGTTTTTTTCCCCATAAATGTCAAGTAGGAATTTAGAAATATGCTCTGTGCAGAAAAGCCAAAGATTATAAAACAAAATAATGCCAGCTGTTTGGGGATTTAAGTGCTCAAATGGATTATATATTTGAACCAAACTGGATTTCCTTATAATAAATAAAACAAATGCAAGCTCGAAAGCCAACAAAGGAGAGCTCTCATCACTGGATTAAGATACAAAGGAAAAACAGTTAATTTTTCCAAACGCGTGAAATATGCCAACTGCAGCCGCACACACGGGCAGCTGCGGTGAAAACCGGTTTAAGGGGAAAAGAAAAAAGCAAGCGGGCAGGGAGCGGAGGAGCCGCCGGCGGGGCCGCC
>NW_020450982.1:6031252-6032867 GCF_003343035.1 Apteryx rowi
CCCGGGCAGCCCCTCCTGCAGCGCCCGGACCGGCGCAAAAAGCAACCCGGGAACGCACCCCGCCGATCGCCCCATTTACCTCGTGCTTCCAATTCCCCTTCCTCTCCCCCCCGCCTTCCCGGAGGGGTGTAAAATAAAATGAAATGAAATAAAATCGAGGGGGGTGAGCCCCGGGCGGGAGCTAAAGCCGCCACCAGCCCCCGCGGCTCCACTCTCCCCGCTCGCAAATTAAACAGGTGTTTGGCCCGGCGGGGCCCGGGCTGCGCACCCGGCCCGGCCCCGCGGCCCCGGCCCGGCCCCGGCCCCGGCCCGGCCCCGCGCCCTGCGGCCCGGCCCCGCGCCCCGCGCGCCACCGCCGGCGGGAGCGGCCGGGCGCAGCCGGGGCTCCTCTCGCCTTCTCGGGAATTATTTACTCCTTCCGAAGGCGGCAGGAGGGGGCTCTTCCAGCCTGGTTTGCCCAGCCCGTTAAGTGCGCCTTTTTCTCCCACTTTTTTTTTTTTCCTCCTCCTTAAACATCAAGTCAGGGACAAAGATCATCAAATGTGAAGATGACCAGAGTTGTTTGAATTTATTGCAACAATCACTTACCATACACATTTCCTGTGTGGAAGGATAAGCATTCAATACAACTCTTTAAGTAGACAGTTCCTAATGATTTCATTGTGGCCAAACAGATGGTTTTTATGTATTTAGATCTGAAGGTGAAGAATTATTTTCCATGCTTCCAACCTATTTACAGACTTCCCCTGGTCTAGAGCTGGGATTGTTGGTTAAAAGAAATAAAATTCCGCAATTTCTCGATTGCATCGCTGGATGATCCAGAAAGTTTTCTAAAGGACCTAAGTGAAAACATGTCCAATTCCTTTCACCTCTTCTGGCTGTTCAAGCTATGCAATTCACATGTGGAGTAATTTTAGCTCATTCGTTGAATAACGCTGACAATTTAAACAGACACTCTACCTTTGTTTTATCTGCAATAATAAAACTAGAACAACACGCGTGTGAGATCCAGACATTTGATTCCTACCTGAAAGCAGTCGGGGGCAAGGGCGGAAATCTTTAGGGATGAAGGACCCGAGGTGGGGAGAGGATGTTGCACAAACTTCAGCCTTGTCCAAAATTACGCTAACTGGCAACTTAGAAAGTGCATTTGAAAAATAATTCAGTCTTCGATCGGGGATCGCACATTTTTGTGACGGCTTAAAACTAAAGTTCACACGAGTACTGCACAATTGCAAAAATGAAAGCTTCGGAGTAAATAAAATTACTGGGTATTCAGTGTATCTTGAGTGCACAGAAACCCTGGGGTTTTTGCAAATACTTTTACTGCAAAATAAAAGTCTTAGTTCGGATATTTAAAAAAAAAATCTAGCTGGATCCGTGCGTGGCATGGGGAGCAGATCTGCTTATTTCCTCCGCAAAAGTTTTTGTTTTGCAGCCCCTGGGAAATGAAATTGTTGCTGCCCAGAGCAACGGCGGAGAGAGAGAGAGAGAGAGAGAGAGATCCTGGGCACAGCGAAAGAAAGCAAGGAAACAACTCCCCTGGCTGCCCCACCGGAAAAAATAATAATAATAAATACTGAGGAGAGCGGGATCGGCGCCGCTGGCGGAGCCG
>NW_020450982.1:6033181-6056836 GCF_003343035.1 Apteryx rowi
CGGGGGGGTACTTGCCCTGCAAAGTTTGCGCGTGGCCGGGCGGCGCCGGTGCCGGTACTCACGGTGCGGGGGCCGGCGGGGGCTGCGCGGAGCGGGCGGCGGGCGCGGTGCAGGGGAGTCCCGGGCGTGCTGGCCCCGCTGCGCGCCCGCGGCTCGCATGTAGCAGAGCGGGAGGCGCCGGGGGTGCGAGGGAAGGAGCAGTGCTGCCTCTCAGTGCCGGCTCTCATCAGTGAATGAGCCTCCACTCTCGGAGGGACTCCTGGCTGCACACACACGCACACGCACACACACGCACACACACACACACTCGCACACACACACACACTCGCACACGGAGCCGGGCTGAGCACTGCATACATTAGGGCGCTCGGGCAGTCTGGGAAATGCAGTCCGGGCCGCGGCGCTCCGCCGCCCCGCAGCCCCCCGCAGCCCCCAGGGCCGCCCCCGCCGGCGGTCGCGGCCCCCCAGCCCCTCCGCGCCGCCTCGGGCCGCCCGCTTGCGCGCCAGCATCCCCGCTTCGCCCCGGCGGCTCCCTCCGGAGCGGCGGCGCGTCCCAGCCCGGGCGCCGCGGGGGCCGGCTGGGGACCCCCACGGCTCCGGCCCGGCACCTCGGGGCGCTCCCAGGCCACGGCCTCCCACCGCGGGGTCTCCCGGCACCCTGCACGGGCATGGACGGATGGGACCCAGATTCCCGTTGGAGATCACCGGGGAGCAAAGGAGGGTCTCCGCGCTCCCCGTGTTTCTCTAACTGCGGCCGGGCGGGCGGGCGTGCACGGCGCACACATTGTTATTTTAATGTTTCCTGGATGCACGCCGCAGCTCTGCACAAACCCTCCCGCACACGCGCTCCACCTCGGCTGCGGTCCGCTCCGCTGCCAGCCCTAGTATTGTCTCGAGCGAAAACGGCTGGTCATACGAAACGGGAGAGCGCGTGGTAGATCAGGGGCTCGGCTGAAACCACTTGTCTTGTTTTCTCATGTGAAGTACACTAGGGATTGATCTGAAAGGCGCGTTTATTCCACCACGGAGGGAACTGTTCTTTCTTCAACTGCTAGCTAATTTCAGGTTGTTCTTAAAAATAAATAGACTATGGCCACCATTTTTTGGCTCTTACTAGTGCACTGACGCTCTCAAAATACAACCAGGCTATGCACACTATACACTGAAAAAGGAAGCCCTCTCCATCAGCACCATCAATCACTTGGGCTGCCCAGTGCGTGTGTGTGTGTGTGTGTGTGTGTGTGTGTAAAAGAGAGAGTGGGATTATGTGTTTATGGCATCCTAACAACTTTTGTGTAAGGGGTGACTCATCACTAAAGTATATAGGGTGGTTTTGTCTGTTGCTCCACTGAAGTGCTGAGTGCTCAGCCCCCTTTAAAGCTGTCCACAGCCATGGTGAGAAATGCAGCCTCAGGCCTTAATTTGGTACATTTTCCGTAAAGGTTTGCTGCTTCTGCAGGCTGAAGCTGACCCATCCTTTCTACATCGCTTCAGAGTCAGGTGTTACGCAGTGAGGGTGCTTGCATGCCTCACGAATGATAAAATCTTTGGAAACGATAATAAATGTAGCCAAACAAAGGCTTTCTTATTTTCACACTTAAATTTCAAAATAAAACAACTTGACACTCTGAGCTTCTGAGCTCAGGAAAGCACCTGTGTGAAGGTGCTTCATGTCCTTTTTTTACATCTTACCATCTCTGCTCCCTGCTCTGAACTACAGCTGAGCAATACAGAGGCTGACAATACTCAACAAAACGAGCATGGTTCCATTGAAAGACGCCTGCTCCACTGCTGCTTTCATACACTGTGTGTGTACGAGTGAGGACGCTCGCTGGGCAGGCAGCAAGCACTGTTTTATTCCATGGATTAGCCATGACATTATGGTAAATGTGGCTCCTGCACAAGACACAAAGCAGGTAGTCAGCGTCATTCCTGGCTGTGACAGGCTTACTCTGGGTATCCATTTGTGTCTCTTTTCTCTGAAAAGTGGAGCGAAGGATTTTTCAACACGATCTTTGGTGTCTCCATGTGAAACCCATGATGAGCGATGGTTCACAACCCAGCAGCATGACAGGCAGAGCTCAGTCAGCCCCCTTCCCCGGCACCCACTCGAGACGCAAGAGAAAATCCTATCTGAACACATTTGCGCACACACACGTGCCCGTAGAGTCAAGGCCTCAGTTGGCTTCATGCAGTGGAAGAGAAATCTCTGCAAAGAATTAAATACATTTCTAGGGACTCTCTAAATACAGAAAGAAAATGTCTTCAGCAGCCAGCTTCCTGAGAACCTTTTCTACTGTTGTGTAAAAATTGGCATTTAGATATTCCAAGTGAAAATCTCTTATCCTCATACCTGTAACTTCCCTATGCATAGATTCTACTTATTAATAACATCTTCCACTTACCCATGATTACAGCCCAATTTCTCAAACCAAAATACTATTTTTTAACAAAAGTTGTGATTATTGGTTTGGTCATTTCCCACACCCTTTTGGAAACAAAGCTGCCATGAAGACTGCAAATACAAACATGCCCAAACTCAATAGGTCTGTAGATTTGTGTGGAGATACTGAATTAACAGGCACCACATACTTTTCCGAGGCATTATGCTCCACCTTGAGAGAACCAAACAGGACATAGGACATAGGTAAATATTCCATATGGTAGTATATATTAGCCACAACTTAAATAACAGAGTTTTAACACCCATCAGGAAATCAAGTTAAAAACAACCAATATCTCCCATGAATCTCAGGAAAATATTCAGTTTGTGAACATTCCTAGCCAAACTTACGTTACAGCTTCACAGTAACAATTACAGAATTCTGGTTAAGAAAGTACCTTTATTACAAGGCCATATTTTCAGTACTTACAACACTGTGAAAAATGATCCCTTGGATTTAAATTTCTTACCTTTGTTCTTAGCCAAAAAGCAATCTTTTTTTTTTTTACTTTTTGAGTTCCTTAGTATGGAAAAAAAAGGGTCTGAATCCTCAGCTGGCATCCAGTTTATGCTAGCTGAGAATCAAGTTCCATGTTTTGAGGCTTTAAAAAAATTATGCAGCTTTATTTAACTTTATGTTACTGCACTGTTACACAAGAACTTAATACAGTTTGGATTTAAGGAACAAATCTGGCATTTAGCTAGCTTATGTGAGAAATGTCTTCAGAGGAAAATGAGAAGATATACTCAAATTATTTTTATAATAACCATTAATCTGTACTACTAATGAGGGTTTTGTTCCTGAAAATGGTCCATAAACATGGACTTATGCACCATTATGGAGCTGCAACATGCACAGAGGTCCGTAGGAAAAATTTCCACTGAAATACATTGTGAGCAGATAATTTGGGCCCTGAAATAACTTTGAACATCTGATTTAACTTTCTATGTATTGTTCGTCTGTAAGAGTAATAGGGGGCTCCCCAATTTCATGTTTGTTTGCACTTAATAGATAAACAAAATTTGAGATTCTTATGTACTATTACAGTGCTGTAACTTCTCATTGCAAATGCTGCTCTACATATTGAAAAAGTCTAAATTAAATTAGTATATACAAACCTGAACCTACAGAGTTGATTAGATGCACTTAACTTTATGCACACAGATTTCAATGGGACTACCAGTAATACATAAAGTCAAGTATATGTGTAAATTATACCAAGAATAGTGCCTTTGACTGTAAGCCTGTCAGATTCTTACAATAGCAATGCACAGTTCTTAAAACAAGCAACTTCTCATTCTTTATTGTATCCTATAGCTGCTCTTTTATAAAATAAGATTGATATATATGATCAGTTTTGTCAGGACTATGAAAAATATGGGGCATAAATGTATAACAACACATATTTGCAATGCTTTAGGATCCCATGACAATGTGTTGCATCTATTGGAAATTGCTCTACTGCAAAGCTGTGGGTTCTTCAAATCATGACACTGCAAGAAAGTGCTAAAACTCTGAGGAGATGTGGCAATGTACTAAAGTCACTGGTGCCTTTGCCTACACTAGGTTCAGGCTGCCCCTTGTGTCCCCGCATCTGCAGTATGGGTGGAGGAGGGAAAACTGGTTAATTAATTAATTAATTAATTAGTTAAAATAAACTTTTCATTGCAATTCTGCTTCAACACATCTAGCGCTTCCAGTGACGTATTAGTATCTGGCTAGCGTGTGTAATCTCCATGCCCTCTACTGGTTACAACCAGCGTGTCTCAGCGGCGTGCCATGGGCCCTGCCCTAACAGCTGGGAGAGGGCCGAGTTGTCCCCTCCTGAGAGAAGGTGCTGGAAAGTGCATCCAGAGGTGGCAGCAGCAGCTGCTGCTGCATTTTTTTGTCCATGAGTTTTATGGGAGCTGCGGCCCCTGATTTAAGCTCCAACAAGCTCGTGGCTGCTTTCCAGTAGGACAGGAGTTGAAGCCTCTTCCATTCATCATGTCTCACTCTGATCCTTTTAGCAAGGTCACCTAAGATGAAGATTTACCTCTTGAGTTTTGGAATATGATTCTCATCTGA
Organism: Apteryx rowi; assembly: GCF_003343035.1. Lineage (NCBI taxonomy): Eukaryota > Metazoa > Chordata > Aves > Apterygiformes > Apterygidae > Apteryx > Apteryx rowi. The sequence goes on from NW_020450982.1 coordinate 6,037,693, forward strand.
GCAGCTGATCTGGGCTTTACTCCAGTGGTTGGTGTATGGCTTGTCCTATAGCTCAGGAGAGCTAATATGGGATCTCTTTGTTTTCTGAGCAATCTGTAACTATCCTCTGCCAGTCCCCTCTCTCTTGCAGAAGAAGAATCTGGCAGAGAAAAGCTTGAAATCACACTCTATGCCAGAAATTTGAAATTTAGAGCTGGCATACTCTCAGTGACTATTTCTCACAGAATGAGAAAACAGCCCTTTAAATGACTTGTTGACTTGTAGGACTAGTAGTGAGAATATTTCTTTTAATCTAGAAAAATACTTAGTGGCTGACAGATAAATATATCCCTTTTTCATCATCATCACCATCTAGATCTCTGCCAAGGTCTGCTGAGTGACATGGGAGAAAAAGCAAAACCTCTAGGTTCTGCTTTTCAGGACGTTCTGCAAGAGGCCATTTTCCTTTTAAATCCTGCCCGTCACTACATCTCTACAGCAACAGTGGAGACCACATCCAAGGTTTTGCAGATAAGTGCTATTTGTCCTTTACAAACCAYTGTCCTGTGATACTGTTTGCCATAAGACCTTCCATTTGGACAAACCTTTTTCCAAAGAAGGGGCTGCAGACYGAGCAGCAGACCCTCAAAAAGTGACTATATCGAGCATTGCAAAAAAAGAAACATTCACAAGTGGACATCAACAATATTGTACAACAATACTGGACATCAACAATACTGTAATTTCTGAGGTGGAGGCCAGACCCAGATGCTTAGGATAAGACCTACAGAGTCCTAAATGAGGCACTTAGAGAACACTTTGCTCCTAAGGAGAATTTTTTCTTCAACTTTAGTCATTGAGGTTGTGTGATTTACACTGTGAAGTGTGCAACATCTTTTCCTATTAATTATTTTTGGAGCTGGCTGTTACAGCCCTGGACACTTGTTTTCTACACAAGCCTCCATTCTGTTTTCGGCRCTTTTTCGAGTCCTTCTCTGAGCAATATCCTGTTGCTATGAGTTCCGCAGGTTAATGATGTGGAAAAGTATTTTCCTGTGACAGAAGCTCCACCTGTCCAACCCTGCTCCTGCRCGCCATCCATCACCGCCACGGCACAGGTAAGTCACCCGGGATCATGTCAAAGCGTGAAATAGCTATAAAGGCAAAGCATATGTGTTTGTCATTTTTGTCTTTAATGSGATCAAGGAAAACTAAGCTGAAGCCATTGAACTGTGCCTCGGGAGCGGCGGGAAGCCAGAGCCGCGTTTGATGAGAGGGGCTGGCGCTCGGGGCTGTGACACCCACTGTCTGGGATAAATAACYGGCCAAACCAGCAAAAATCCTGCAAGGGGACAGGAGGATTTGTTCCCCCTCGGGGAGCTCAGGTGAACTGCACCCCCCCCTCCAGGCGGGGGTTTCTGTCAAGACTAACCGAAATCAGGCAGCGCTGCCAGCCGCCGCGGGCTTTGCAATCCACCAGGAAAAAAGGGGGGGAAAAAAAATAGTTCACGCGGGACCTGGAGACTTCCCCCACCCATCCTTCTAGCCTGGCGACCAAATCGGAGCAGGGCAGAGCTCGTGAGCTTTTAAGGCCGCTCCCTCGCGTGATTAGTCAGAGCAGAACGTGAGGTAAAATCAATGGGGAACTTGTGTGAGTTAGGGCTGCTCTCATCAGTCAGGGGCTGCAGCAGCCAAGTGTGCCGTGATTGTTGTTAATATTTGGTACCCACATATAAGCTGAAATCGTGCTTTACAGTTAAAAAAAAGACAGGTTGCTCTTTGCACCGAACACAGAGTTTGAGGGTCTCATTCAGGGCCTCTGTGAGGGCCTCACGCGTTTGCAGCAATTGTAATGTGACAACTGAGGGTATGGATCTGGCTGCTCTTAGAAGAAAATATGCTAGTGCATTATATGCATTTTTTTTGGGATGCCATGTAATACAGAGGGATGCTGTTTAGGCATCCAGAGTGCTGCGTATTACAGTGTTCAGGGTCCTGCCCAAGAACTGCATTAGATATTAGCCAGGCTCACATGCCTTAGCTGACTTAAGATATGCCTATACTTTATGCCTGCCTTCTTCAAAGGAAAATGCTTTATTCTGATGTAGTTACAGTCCTGTGTGAAGCTGGACCTCAGCATCAGCTGCGGTGTTCACTGCTGTGACTGCCGTGATAATTCCCATGCTGCTATACCAATGGGATTGCGCCATAAACCCACACACCTTAGCCGCGCTGATGGCCAGGCCTACATAATAGCCCAATGCATTGGTGCTAATGATCCAGTGTTTATGGTGGCCCACAGCTCTGTTGTCATGCCAACCAGATGGTATTCCTCCCTAGAAAAAATAATAATAACCAAATAAATAAATACTTTCTTTCCCTAGACTGATCTGTCTATTTAATAGGAATTGGAGGTTAAATCTGAAGGGGGAAAAATCCAGGCTGAAATAACAAACCAACCTCTGTTCAAATGAGAGCAAAATGAAACATGTGTTTCGCCCTCTCAGTCTCTCCTTGCGTTTGCAGGAGTCTCTGCACAAAACCTTCTTTCCAGTGAACCAAACCACTCCTGCAGCACAGGAGCGGTGGAGGAGGAATTTCTGCCTAATCATTCCACTGCGCACTTCCTCCCTTGGGATTTGTACGAGGCTGAGGACTTCCACGCAGAAACCCCCTATCCTGGTCCCATAGCAGCACAACTCCAGCAGAATCACAGTAGGCAGAAAACCTGTCCCTAACGCTGCCACTCTGYACATAAATGCCCAGCAGCCTGTGTGGGTTGCCTTCTGCTTATTCACCGCACATCTGCTGCCCTGCCATGGATTCCAGACTTCAGTACCCTTCGGGGTGCTTGCAGGAGGGAGGTACTGCTATGGACCCACCTGAGCCTCTGCTCTTTTTTGGATCCTCTCTTCTGTGTTTGAGAGAGTGATGTGCTTCAGAGCTCCAGCTCTTCCTTAGCTTGGTTATCCAACCTGGCTTCAGAGACCATTTTCATGGTCTCTTCTTATGACTTTGGGAAATTTTTCATTTCATACTGAGATGGACTCCTGCTGTTGCTTTCCAGGACTTCATGCCTGGTTCTCAATATTTCCCTTCTGGGAAATTACACATCCTCTTCCTCTCCTTTTATCTTCCTCCAACAAACTCATGTCCTCTTTCAACCAGTCTTTTTCACGAGCCACTTCTCATCTGCATTTCACATACCCTTTTCTTGCTGCTCTCTTGTCCTTTAATCCAGCTCATATTACTCTAGTAGTAAATATCTGAAGCAAGCAAATATGTGCAACAGACTAGCTTTGTCAGGCACAAGCCTGTGGATGAACTGATGCATTCAGAATTTCTTTATCTTTGCTCAGCTTTATCTTTAGCTAGATTTTTCTGTCATCCAGACCCAATGACCCACATCCAACAACCCATGAGTTTCAAGCGCCTGCCTTGATTGTTGGAGGAACGTCTCTTCACACGGGCAGCCGTCTTGTGGACCTCAGTCCCCCAAGGGATCAGTAAGGCACAGAGCTTACTGGAATTCACAAAATGATTCAGCATTTCTGCAGAAAATAAGAACAACTTGAATTTTAAGAGCAAATAAAAACAATAAAACCATGGAAGAGGTATAAACCCTTACACTGCAGGGTAGACCAGTAACTATTTGGTTTGAAGAGGAGACTAGCCCAGGAAACAGCTTATCCTGTCTGCATATTTTTCCCCTGCAAGGCTTCTTGTGCTCCCTCTGTGCTTTCTAGTGGTGTCACTACCAGCAGGGGCAAGACATTTGACTAGAGGGGCTCTAGTTATCGTCCATCTCCAAACTCCTGTGTTTCTGTCTACAACTCTAGTCAAGGGTAATACTCAGCATCCAAAAATTCAATGACCTCACCCCAAACGAGGCACTTGAGAGTTGAGAGACRTCACCTGCACACACCATCCTGTCACCTTTCCTTTGTTAGCACTGAGACAATGAGTTCACTGGGGCAGACAACCTGATTCTCACACACCCGCAACACATCACATGTAGCTASTGAGGCTCCATAGGAATCCATATTAATTTCTCCCTCATATATTTAGATCAGCCAGAGACACTCTAATCCTACAGAGGTGGATCAAGTGTGGATGACTTCCACAGAGGCTTGAAGCTTTGGCAAACCGAAAGCTGAGGGAAACAATGCTTCTCTGGAGGTAGTGCCCCCCAAAAAGGGGGTGGGAGTCCCTTTGTCACATAACTTGTGCTTAACTGCTTTAGTGAAATACACTTGAAAAGATGGGTGGTGTTTCAGTCAGCAACTTCCTATCCTAAATTATGCAAATTGCTGGATGTAAGTCAGTCATTTATTAACTAAGGGGCTTTTTTGTTCCTTCTTTTCTCATGGAGTCTGTTTTCTAAAAGAGGCTGGGCCACCTCTGATGCTGTGCCAACTATGCATTGTCTGTCCCTGCTCCTGCCCCAGAGGAAGAGATCAGCTGTTAGCCTAAGCCAGTGGAAGCTATTTTACTACCTTTATTCCATAAAGAAATGCAGACACTATTTTTTTTTCTTTTTTTGCTTCCCTTTCTTATGTGACTAAGTCAGGGGAACTATACAATTTCAGGACAAGGCTCCTGTCCTGCAGCCAGATCAACATGACTGAGATCCTACTGACAACCCTAAGCCCCATACAGGTGCAGATGTCGATCCCGTGGATCCCAAGGGAGGAATGAGCCCTAAATAGTTAAGAAATGCTTCTTATGTGTGTGTAATTTTCAAGTGACTCACCATTCATCTTTGTAAGTGGCAAAGATAAAGCAAGTGTTGAGTGTATCAGTTCATGAACAGGCTTGTGTGACACTTGGATAGCTAAGATCAGGGCTCAGTGGAGAAAGGGACCCTGAGCAGCTCTTTTTTTCATGTGATGGAATGACTGAAATGATAAAAGAAAGCAACTTCTTGTTGCTGAGACAGAAGTGATTTTCTTGGGTCTAGCTCAGCCTTTTGGGCCAAATTTTCCACTGCATAACCCATTGGAAGGGGAATATCATCTGAGGTCTAGTGGCAACGGTCACAAACTGCTGCCACATGCTGTAGTAGTGGGTTGCCTGGGAGCAGGGGTTTTTTTTGACCTGTAACCCTATCAGTGGCAACATGATCCCCATTGCATATGAAGCAAGTGATAGCACACCTGTTCCAGCCCTATGTTCTTTTGTTGCCTCTACATTCAGGYGTCTCCATCCATCCTTCCATCAGTCCACTGAGCCACCCATGCACAGCATTGTCCTCCCTCTGTTAAGGTCTTACCACTGAGAAACAGACATAGTATTTGAACATAAGGTATTATGGACCTGAGAGGTAGGATGCTCTTGTAAGAAATCTTCAGCTTCAGTAGTATCTGTGTCCTTCTCTCATTGATGTCATCAGGGCTCCAATTGTCTTGGAGACATTCATAGTCACTCTCTTGTGTCCTCTGAGTGTGAGGAGAGTTGACACCATTGAGTAGTGTCATCTCACGAGACAGAAAAGCATCTCCATTGAGACAGAGACGAGCTGTCCTCCACAAGGAGCAATAGGCTTGAAATCAGATCTCAGTTGCTCTTTTTCTTACATATCCTATTGGGTGTGACCCACTCCACCCAAATCCTGCAGGAATATATTTCAGTGGGCTAATTATGAATTCCCTCTGTCTTGCATTATCTGAGTACAAGTGCAGCATGCCTGGTGGCATGAACCTCCCCTTCTTCATTCGTGTTGTGTACTTCTCTTGCTGCAGGCAAAAGTAATTTCCCCAGCCTGGAAATGTGATTTAATTTGATCTTGTTAGCACAAGTTCTGCATCTTTTACATTCCCACCCCCAGTGATAAAATAGGATCAGAGGAAATTGCTGTGATTCACAATGATGCTCTCCTTCAGCCTTCAATTCTGCTTGTTCCTTCCTCTACCCCCATCACCTGCTTTGCCTACCTACCACAGCTGCCTTCCTTACCAGGTACATATGGGTGCAGGTAGGGGTTGTAAGAGGGATGTGAAGATGTGAAACCACAGGCTTGTATCACATCTCTACTGCCAGCAGAGGCAAACTGCTTGTGTTTCCTTATGAGCAGCTCCAGGAGTGAAAGGAAAAGAAATGGAGAGCAAGAGCCAAGAGAAAATATTAACAGAAACAAGGGGAGAGCTCTATCACTCTGTTTCCCAACCATTTCTGTAGCAGAGCCTTACTTGAGATAATTGGTTGTTCCCTGCCTCACTGGATCCAGTCGTTCCTCAAACCTCCCCTTCCTGCCCCAGAGCTGCCATGGGGTTATCACCTGCATCTTCCCACTGCCTAGGGGCTGCTGTCATCTGGCCTTGCCCTCCATATCACTTGCTCTTCTTTCAACAGTGCCAAGATGGAGAGGGTAAGTTGTGCAACTTGAGTCCCTCAGCCTTGAGCTTCCCCAATGGTCCCAGTTAGAGGAGCATTTGCAGACATTCCTGGGCTGTCCTTGCAAACGTTCAGCAGATCTCGCTTGTTGGGCTCCATACCCCCTGTATCTATTTGTTCCTCAACAGTAAGACTTAAACAGTATGCTGCTGCCCTAGTGAAGACTATCTTTTTAGCTGTGCCAGAATATAGGCCTGAATTAGCTGAACTGCCTGAACTGTATCTATAATACAGTTGCTACTTTGCAGCATCCAAAAGCATACTAGGTGACTGGAGGGGCACACTCTGGCTGTACATCATTGCTGCCTCCACCAATAAACTCAGGCATGGGAACAGCAAACCATTTTACACCAGCCCATAGAAGCCATAAGCCATGACAAGAAACACTGGCTATCTGAAGTAATAAGCTGCAGAGAGCCATGGAAACATGCTTAATAATATTTTCCCAGTAATGGGGATGGCATCAATTGTCAGCAAAGCAGACAATCTGGCTGCACGTGTCATTCAGACTTGTTAATGCTGTGCTTCTTGTCTGCTGGCTTTCCCTTCTCTGCTGAATTGTTACTGGAGACTTGGAAAATCTGCTGGATCTGGTGCCAAATTGTGTGGATTCTTTCCCTCCAAACTTAGAAAGTTTTTGTTTCAATTTGGGTGCATTGTAGTTTTATTCTTTACAGCAAGTCTCTGAAGGGGCTGAGAAATGTCTGATGTCCCTTAAAAAGAGATCAGAACTATATCAGATTTGTCAATAACTTTAACTATTGATCTTCATACTTGCTCTTTTTGCCCCTACTTTAGCAATTCAGAAAAAAAGAAAAATGTATCTAAACAGTGCGTATCCAACCCCAGGTTGTATTGGGGTAGCTTGGCCAGACAGGAAGGACATCAAGTGGTCTGTAAAGGACTGGCAGCTGCAAGTGTTGAGCTTTTGGACTGAGAAGAGAATGGGAAGGGGCAGGGGAGAGGAGGAGGAAAATGTGTCCTCTTGTCAGTACTCTGCAAAGTTGGGAAAAAGCTGCAAGAGCTGGAGATCACAGTGGATAAAGGACAAAGTACAGTACTTGTGTTAATGTTTTGCCCCGAAGTCATACAGACTTGGAAGGAGGAGGGTGTTCTTCGGCTAGGGAAGCTGGGTGAGGTTCTCCGGACAGCGGACTTTAAGGCCAGAAGGTTCAATTCTGACCACGGAGTGTAGCTGCTGTGTAGCAAATGTAGCACTTAAACCACCGATTCTTGCATTAAGTGCCTATCTCCTGGATGAGCTATGGAATGTGGTCCACAGAAATAGCCAATTCAATTTAGTTAAATACACCTTGTCCCCAGTTAAATTATCCCAGTGGCTATTTACCCTGCATCATAGCTTGCCAGTGTAGGAGCAGCAGACTGTTGCTTGCCATCTTTCCTGAATCGTACCCCTTGCCCAGTTGCCTGTGAGCCACTGAAACGGGGGACTTCCCCAGGAAGTCTGTGTATTGCCTGGGCTGAGCAGGGCATYAGTTCAGAGAGTAGAGGGCTTTGCTTGCTCTCTGTCAGCTTGACCCTTTCTCTGTCGACTAGAGCAAAATGTTGAGTTTCCATTTGGGGAAACGGGACTGATGGCTGGTTAGTGTCACATGGAGCCAAAGGTCCACCTGGAGCAGCTTGGTCCGAAAACCTGCCAGCCTGACTTTCCAAAATGGCAGCAGAAGCTCGTTCCTAGTGAGACGGATGTTTGCGGAGCGCAGTGCAAGACTGCCCGTGTTGACTCAGTGAGCTCCAAGCACTKCCCACCACAGAGGAATGTTTTTGTGAGTAAGAGACTCATACAAGACATCCAGGATTTCCATTCATTTTCCAACACAACCCCAGGCAGCTTGTGTGAGTCTGAATAAGTCACTTGCTCTGTCTGGCTGCATCTAAACTGATCTTCATTATTGCCTATTTTGGCTTGTTTTTGTTCTCTTCTCCAGTGAGGAGTTTGCCTCCATCCCTCATCTTAGAGCAGGAACAAGCATACTGATGATCCCTTCCATCCTGTCACTGTCTCTTGTCTATTTAGACAGTAATGTTTTAGGAGCAGGGACATTAACCCTCGTCTGGATTAGCATCGCCGTAATGTAAATAATATTAGTTACCTTATAGATGTTTCTGTAATTAGAGTTCTTATTTCTATAGGCATTTAAACACCTCGTCTCCTCATTTGATGGCTGTGTTAWTTGATTTGTGCTCTCCTGATGTGAAGATCAGTACAGAAACCCTTTCATCTCTTTTGATGCACAGGTTTAAACTATGATTGGATTTGATTTTTTTAGTATTGTGGGTAGGGAGGAGCCCATGGATATCCAGGTACAATTTGCATAAAGTGGGATACTGCCACAGAACTTGAATAGAGAATAAATAACATGACAAGAAGCAGTGTTTTAATAGGTTGTTTTTTTTGTTTTTTTTTTCAGGGAATGTGAGGTAAGGACAAATCCTTTCAAAACCAGTGGAAAAAAAAGAGCTGGGCTAAGCTGTGAATCCTTTTGGGAAGAAAAGTTAGCCTCCCTGTCCCCATTTGCCTGCCTTTTGAAAGGGACCCATCAGTGTTTGCCCGCACTCTGAGGGGAGACCACTCATGAAAAGGTTTACTAGAGATGATTTTATCAGAGAGGCTTGTCTTGGCAGATGGCTGTATGTTTTAAATCTAAACAGAGAGGCATAAATAGTAGAAAAGAAAAGAGGGTAATAAGAAAAATATTAAACTGCCCAGTGCAAATCCTTGGGGAACTTCTATTGCAATAACTGACCTCCCATATAGCACCATTTGTTTCATAYGCTGGCAGCTTTATAGGTACTTGTACAGCTACAGACGAACACCAATTTGCCAGTGCAGTTTGTTTTGATAACTGTTGTTTTCAATAAATCTATATTAAAATCAAAGGGAAAATTAAATAGACCGAAGTCGATGGCACTAGAGATAAGGTAGCACATTACTACACTGGCCTCTTCAGCTGGGAAGAGCTATCTCTTCCTTCCAGCATGGGTCACAAGTGTGATGAATTTTTTGGTCTCAGCTGGGCTCCTTGATGGCAGCCAGTATATGCAGAAAGTGAGAATATTTTGGAGGGGGAATTTTGACATTTTAAAACTCAGCTGCTTCAGGACTGTAACCGAGGGCTGTCATGGGCTGTGACTGGTCCCCTGGCAAGGGGGGAGTTGACAGAGCAGAGCGTGAGAGGCGCTGGCTGTGCCTGGAGAAGGGGGGCTGTGCAGTGGGGCAGTCACTCTGCACCCCCAGCCACTGCCTCCCTGCGTCTCCGGTTCATCTGGGCTTGGTGTGTCCTCCTAAGCCCCCGCGCTGTGTCTTCGGGCAGCTCCTTACGTGTTTTAGCCCTGGGCAGCACAAAGGGTCCCACCAGTTCTTCCTCTCCATTACAGAATAGGTGCCCCCGGTGACAGAAGAGGAAGTCCTGGTGGAAGAGAGGGAGGAGAGAAAAGAGAATAGAAACTCCAGAGAGAGACCTGAGAAGGAAGGAAAGAAGAAAGAAAGGAAGGAAGGAGTGAGCTTGGGGAAATGATGGGAGGAAGAAAGAGGCTGGAAAAGGAAAGAGGGACACCAAACACTGGAGGGGAAAGACAAAGAGGCAGAAAATAGAATAAACAGACGGACAGAAGACTGGGAAATTGAAGTGGTTTCGACAGAAGGTATGGGAGAGCAAGGGTCTGACCCTCAACCCACCGCACCAGGGTACACACAGAGTAACGCTTGTGACACCCGTGCCCTTGCACACCCACCTCCTGCTGCGTTTGGCTGTCCTTCGGAGGTGCATGTCTCTCTCCAGTGACTGTAGGGAGAGGAGGGACCTTAAGTTTGGTGAAATGAGCCACTTTGGCCAGAAATTTAGGATATACTCCAAAGACTTGGGCTCCGGATGCTTGGAACAACAATGGTTAATGCTAGCCAGTAATTATATGGTTTCTGTGGGGTAGTTTAAAGGATATTTAGATCCAGGAAGTTTTGCATAACACTGAACATCACATCTGAGTCCAAATAAATAATAAGCATAAGAGATTTCATGGGACAGGTCAACATTTTTCCAGCAGAACAGTTTTCTACCAGAATACACTGACTGGAGGAACTGGAAACATTTCCTAGGAAGTATCAACTTTGTCCAAGCTTTTGCTGAGAAATTATCCAAAATGTTCATATGTTTTTTCTCATCTCCTTCTGACACTATTGTTTGACTTGTGTGTTATACATTTCTATCCAGTTTGGTCCAAGTCGTTGGCAAAAACACGGAGTCTCATGAGCAGAGGGGGAGCCAGGCATTCCTTCGGTGCAGTATTCTTTCTCTGCAAAGTTTCGCTTCCCTGAACACAGCAAGAATCGAGCTACCAGCGACCACGTGTGTGTGCCAAGGCCTTTGTGCTGCCAGCCTGCAGCCTGACAGCTCTTTCCGTTTTAGTGACAACTGCGTTCCCTGTGCTTGCTCAGGCTGTATTTGGCACTTCTCTTCCTCTCAGCTTCTTTAGTCTCTTCTGCCTGTCTTTTAAAAGCTCATTTGAAAAACAATAGTCAACAACTCACCTTCCCCCTGCCTCTGCCTTTCTGTGCATGGTATGGACCTTTGCTTTGAACAGCGCTGCCTGCGCTTGAGGCAGGTATCGGTGGTATTCCTGATACCCAGTTTCATGAGGAACCTTAGCTGTTTTAATAGAGATCTTAAAAAAGGGTGGAGATTATGCCCAATGTAATATACAGTATAATGAAATGTAATGTAACAGTGTAGTGCAATGAATGGTTTGGACTTTTATAATTATATAATAATRAAAGAAAAGAAATGTCAAAGTGATAAAGTGAAAAGAAATATACTGTCTTTGTTTTGGAATATCTCATTAAATGAAAAAAAATCTGAGATCTAAACATTTTGTCCCAGCTTGTGTCAAAATCATATTTTTTGAAACCTCAGAATTTCCCGAGGGACAGAAATTCCTTTATTATTATTTTTGGCCAGCTGTCTTCCATATGACTGCCCGTGAAAAGCATTTTATCTTAAGCTAAAATCCTACACATAAAAATGTCTCTCTACCTTCCAGCAGGTGTGCTTGTCCTATGGGAAGATTTGCTCTATCAGCAATTTGTTCCTCCAGGAGAAACGCTTAATTTTAGATGTTTTTTCCATTTACACTTAGAGTTCAAGACACTTGAGCAGCGGCTCAGTATTGGGTGGCCTGTGCAGGCRTCAGAACCCTTCCTTTATACACTGCAACCCTATTAGTTAAAATACTGGCAAAGAGATTTTGGTGAAGTGTTTTTTTTTAATGTCCCATTAAAAATGTTTAAAATGTTTAAAAATGTCCCATTTCATTGCTGTTGATGCCCTCCCTTTGAAATACAGCTTTCCCATGACGACATAGCTGTAAAACACATTCAAYTTTTTATTTTTTTAATTTYTTTTACTAGTTAGCAATGGAGTTTTGCTATAGCCATTAAAATATAAAGAATAAACTGCACCCAACTGTACAATATTTTTTTACCAGCATTTATGGTGACAATATAAACTGTGAGGGTTAAGCCTGAATTTTTTTGTGGATGGCATTGGAATATCAAGATTAAGTATACAATGTGAGCACAAGGTTTTTATGACATACACTAATGATGCAAAAAGGTTTTATTTCTTTAGTAAATTGACATCACTGTTTGTCCTTCTTTTTTTGTACTTCTTGGGTCTGATTTTTAGGAGTGAGAGTTGGAAAAGGCATGTTAGATCATTCAGTACAGCTCCCTTGAACCGGAATCGGGTTGGCACTGATGGGACATTTTACTGTGCTGTAAGTGGCCTGGTTTCATGGTTCCCACCACTTCTCTGGGGAGATGATCCCACAGTTTAATGCATTGTAGCCGCAGGACATTTCTCCTGATGTTCAGCCTACATTTTCCTTCAGTAAAACATCCTGTGAAGTGGGCTGGCCGTGGTCCTTCCCTCGGGCCGCCCTGGCGTTCCACCGGTGCTCGTGCTTGGTGCTAGCACCTCAGGGGGCAGGTGTGAGGCTCTCCTGCCCATCCTGCATCCCCGCTTGCCACGTCCCTGACCACCGCAGTGCCCCGAGCCCAGGTGGTGTGGGAAGGGACAGCCCCTCTCTCTTCCCCCACCCAGCCGAAAACTGCCCCCCCCCCCCCCCCCCCCGCAAAATGTAATGGGTCAGCATGCTAAATGCAGAGTTTGCTGTGGAGACAACTGGCTACCAGACTACACTTAGGAAAGAAAAGCACATGAAGTTTGGGAATTTAAAAAGTAGACAAAGGACTAGAAAACATTGTGTAATGAGTAGCCCCGGAACAGCACCTGGGAAAGAGACAGGGTTTTTCAGTGTGCTGCTTCTGTAAAGCTCTGTGTTTTTATCTGTTTCACCAATTATTGTCATATCTCAGTGCCCTTTAACTCCTGTAATCCGCAAAGATCATAGGCTATACAGTTCTGTTTGTATTTGCTTTGCATTTCACCGCATCCTCTTGTGCTTCTGGACAATGGAGGATTTTCTGGAGAAAGGACCAGCTTGAGCAGTTCTGTACAGCTCCCTGTGTGTTCAGGCAACGCGAGGTCCAGCAGGGACCTTTGTGATCATCTTGTCTAGTCCAGCATGGGCTAGAGAAATGTGATGCCCTCCTGCATCAAACCCCAGAGCTTTGCCCAAATCCGAGCTACCGCAGACTTTCTACAGAAATGTCCAGTCCTGATTTGAAATGTCCCAGCCTTCCTGGTGCTCTGTTAATATATCCAATCAATAGCCAGGTCCTGATGTCCTGCTTTATTTTCCTAATGCAGTTTATTTCCTAGCCTGCCAAATGCTGTCCCCCCTCACCTCTGTTTTAACTGGAAAAGGMTTTCCACCCCATGGCCCTGATTCCGGTTGAGTTAATGGTTTTTGAACTGAATCAGCACATTTGAAGTTAAAACAGATCCCCACTGAGTCTGTACATTTTTATTACTGTGCAAGGAGTGCTTAGGAAAATAAAAGGAACAAGAAAGCCCTAAGAGTGGACCACCCTGTTGAGGGGGGAAATATAGAAATTAAACATGTTTGTACGAGTGATATTTATAGGGTCAAGTGACAAATATTGTACGAGGCCTTGGAGCCCGGCTTTGGGATACCACATAATAGTCTGGGCACTTGTGTTCAAGAAAATTTAATTGAACCTGGAACAGGTGCAGAGGAGGTCTACTAAGATGATGTGAGGAGTGAAGAGCTGAGGTGGTGAGGAGAGGCTAGAATAAATTGGTTTGTTTAGCCCAGCAAAACAAGGGTGACAAAGATGACGGGGATCTGAGAGCTGCCTATAAACACACCAGAGGAGGAAAAAAATAGTTAAAGCAAAGGATCATTTTGGCAATAGAGTAAATGAGTGTAAACTAGCCATGAATACATTTTATCTGGGCATTAGAGGAAGTTTCCCAACTATTGGACAGCGAAGATCTGAAGGAGCCCTCAGCTGGGTTAGCTTGGACAGGTAAACATACACAGTTGAAGATGGAGGTTGATAAATTTACTGGGATGCTGGATGGGAAATTGTGTGACATGATGGAGGGGACTGGCTTGGTAGCTCTGTAACTTCTTTCCCAGTAGGGCCTATGCTCCTACATTTGCATTGATTTTAGGATCTGAAATTCTCTTTTGGCTTTCCTAGGCTAAGGAGCTCAGCACCTTTAAAATCTCCTGCCTTTATCACTCAAGAGCCCTGTGTTGCAGCTGCAAAACCTCCTGGCCACACAGAGCTGCTGTTGCTGCTGCTCCCAAATTCATCAAGGGGGTCACTGTCAAACAATGAGACACACTTGCTCCCATGGGGCTTGAATGAGCTGCTTTCCTTCAAAACACCCCTTAATTGACAGCTAGAAATAGCTTTCCATCATGACAAGCTGTCATTAATATCATTCACAAGAATGATGCGCCAGTGATAGTATATGTGTTTAGAGAAAGAGAGAAATCCTCTGCAAGCAAATGTTTCAACAGAATACATGAACTGAGCTGTGATTTGAAGAACGACAACATGAATATAAAAATGTATATTGTGAATATTAGTATTCCCTTAAATATGTGTTCACATTGGTTAATGAGTCCCACTGGTGGCGTTAGTAACTGAAGGATTTGGGTTGGCACGTTATTAACTTGTTAAACAGAAAAYAGTGATACAAGACTACTTGTCATGTGTATTATACGACATTTAAAAGTTGCATTCAGCATAAGCAGCTAAACAGAACGGAAGTAGTTGCCTTTAAAATGAGGTGATGTTGCTTCATGCTGTAATCCTGTAAAATCCCATTACTTTAGAAAGAGCTGGGCTCTGTGGACCCTTGGAAGGGAGGCACCGTGAGCAGGGCGGTCTGCAGGAGCCTCCCTCCTTGGCCGGACTGAACTGCAACAGGCAGCGCCTTGATATTTCATATCTGGCTAAAACAGGCTCAGCCCTTCATTAACACAGAGGTTCCCTGGCACGGTCACACAGGGGCAGTGGGATTTATTCTGTTTCTTGCCTTAACCTGCCCCAGTGGTTTGCTGTGTTCTCTTAAAGCACTGTCTGTCCACCAGCCCGGAGGTGGCTGCACATCTGTGCTCAATGCAATGATGCTCTGTTAGGAAACTGCCGGGTTTTTAAAACAAATAAAACTTGTAGGTAACTGTGGTGCAGGCTGCTGCCTCGGGTGTGTTACAGTGCAGGGGATCTGGCTGTAAGGGAGCGGGCGCAGTGGAAGCTTTAGGCTACCGTTTCCACATGGTGTTCGAGGGCAATCCTCAGGGCGAATTGCAACAGTCCCGGATACTGCCCTTGTCTGGACCCTATTTCCTCTGAGCTGCGTATAGGCATCCCAAAATCTCTAGAGCAGGACAAGCACTTAAGAAACCAGACCTGCTCCTGAAACACACTTGCTCTCAGACTGATTTTGTTGGTCCTGAGGCAATGGGATAGCGAGATTAGCAAGGGCCTTGCTGAAGGGAATGAATAAGGCAACCCTGATCAGCAGCTATCAATGCTTTCGTCCACTTTCTCCCATCTATATGGCTCACTTTCTGGGAGTTGTGGCCCAGGGCCCCACGGTAGTTGTCCACCTTTGCATTTCACAGCTGTGAGCTAGCTATGCTGTGCCACTTGGGTAGGGAAGAATTCCCACTGGGTCTTTTCTAGCCCTCGCGCACCGCTGGAGCGGCAGAGGTGCAAGGAGGAACCTCTATCCTTGCTTTCTTCGTAGCTTTGTGATATCGGTGAGATCCGTGGGTGAGTTCTTGGCCAGCCACCTTTGCAGGCAATGTCACTACAGCTTTTACTGAGGATTCACTGTGGTAGCTGTTCCCAGYGAGTATGCGATAGAGGCCACGCACACTGACTGGGAGGGACTGGGCGTTGTGCAGGCCACAGGATATCTGTCGATCACCCTTGTTCATTTTCCACAAGCCTGGAGTGAGCTGGATTAATCCGTAGGTGCTGTTTTCAGTGGCCTTCAGTGTTGACTTGGGACACGTATACTCAAGTAAGACAGGCTCAGACACTAACACTATCACAGTGTCAATATTTATAAAAAGTGGTTGTCCCCAAACCGGTTAGGGTTCCTTCTCCAGCATGCGACAGCTGTGCTGGACAAAAGGAGCTCTTTGAAAAAGCGGTCACCAAAGCTAACTGCATTGCTGTCCCACAGTCTTTAGAGGACAAATTGTAAAGGTCTCATCAGGGACACTAAGGTGAGCAGAAGCCAGGACATGGTCTCTGATATAGCAGAGGCTCAGCTGTGGAAAGGGCTCCCCACAGGAGGGAGGCAGGGAACAGGCAGGACAAAATCTCCTGACCACTGTGTTGCCTGATGGGCCTGGGAAACAGGCCTGGCTGATTAAAAAAGAGACTTGCACACATCTGCCTTCATTCACATTTTGCACAAACAGATGTATGGGGACACATCTGTCTGTCTAGACTGAGAAAATTTTTATTTTTCACTACTAGATCCAGAGGTCAGCAATGCAAAGGCCTCCTCTCTCTCATCCTCACAGAAACAGTCACAGGCAGGCTGCGAGTCCTAAATTTCAAACTTTTGGATTGCAGTATGATTTCAAGCATGTCGCTGCCAGCTTCCACCCCAGAATAGGAGGGGCTGGCAGAGGGCAGTTACAGATTGCTCAAGGAAGTCCACACTGAAAAGGCCCTGTATTAGCTCTCCTGCGTTCCTGGGAAAACCATACATTAGTCACCGAAGGCTTGACAAATCACAGCAGTACAGCTAAGCTTAGAGGTAAAACTTCATGTTATCCTTCCATATGTGGGTGGGAGGCTGAGAGATGCCAAATCTAAGAGGACTTAAAGGAACCCTTTCTATTATTAAATGATTTACTGTTGGTATTTTTACAGTTCTTAACATGCCATTTCCGTGATTCAGGCCTCCAAAGTTCGAGGCTGCATACAAACACAGCAAAAAGATAAATTCAGCCTGGAAACCCACATATAAGATAGGGGCATCGGGCAGGTATGGCCAGGCAGCCAGGAAAGTACAAGCAATTTGTGTTGGGTAGAACAGCAGTCAGTGATCTCTGCACCCTGCTCTTATCTTTGTCAAAAATTTTTAGGCACAGAGACAGGGAAAGGCCTAAGGGATGATTTGAAAGAGGACAGYGAGGTGACGACAAGGTAGAACTGCTCCCGTCTGCTGGCAAAGGATAGATGAAGTGACCTCTAAGATCCCTCACAGTTCTATTTTCCATGMACCAATGACCCCAAGTTTACTATTTGCACACAGGTGGAGCACTAAGGGGAGCGCAAAGGAGCTGGCTCGAAATGTTTTACAGATGCAGGCGGGAGTTAATGAAGTGGGGGTAAGGAAGGAGGCAAAGTGGGGAATGGCATGCACAAGGTCACGAGCCAGCACTTTTATCAGCTGTGTCTTCTGGGGGGTACAGATGGGGCCAGGGAATTGGGTAGTCTTGGAGGCAAGAGGTGAGGTGAGTGTCCCAGGTGAGGGTGCCAGCCACATGGGTGGGAGGAAATGCCTTGGCTTAGAGATGTCTAGCAAGACTGTGCAAGGTCTAGGTGTAGGTATCAGAATCAGAGAGCTCCATGAGTACAGGTGAAGCGCTTGGACGACAGTGACTGATGTCCATGTGAGCAGGAGGAAAGACGGCCCCAGGCTTCTCAAGGGACCTGACCTTTATTAATTCAAATTTAAAGGAGGAAGACAACACTGGGCAATGCCAGCTGTGATTATTGTTTTGACCCTTCCTGGGCACCAAGAGATGATTAGGACCGACAAAGAGTTATCAGTGCAGGTAGTGTCTTSAACTGGTTTGCAACCAAGCTAAGCTGCAATATGAGCCCAGCAGCAGTGGTAGTGAGGGCAGACTCTTTGGAAAGAGTCCTAAATCTTTTGTGTGAGCCTCTGCTCTATGAGTAGATGGACAAAGTTTCCCCAAAAGCCATGGAAGGCTAGACAAAGATAAGCTTGGTAATGCTGAGTGATGCGGACATGTCATTAGCATTTGGTATTGGTTTCATTTACACAGGAAAAATGGAGTTGAACCTCTGAGCTAGTTTGTGTGYTTCTTTAAAGATTTGGCAAGATATTTGGCAGGTGTTGGCTTGGGGCAGACATAGGAGGAAGGCATGCTGTGAGGCAGGGCCTCGGATGTTCCTTCAGGGACAATACCACTTTCCTTATTCTAGCAAAGATCCCTGTTCAGAAAGAGAAGAAAGTTTCTCCTCACCTGGGAATCCATCTAGCCCCACAGACAGCTCTGCCCCAGTACAGGGGGAAGTGGTGTCTCTCCAAAACAGTTGATATTCATTCTATGCACATGTGATATTTYATTTAAAGCTGAGTGTTGAGTTTGCTGAAAGCCAGAATCACTGGCACTTTAACTTTACTGAATCCCATTTTATAAGTATGCATTTAAACTCTGGCTGTCTTACCGGAATGCATGTAAAATGACCAGCTCAGGAACACCTACGTTAAATCTGCTACACCTAGTGTGAGCCAGTTTCCAGTGTCCTGAGATGGCTTGGGCTGAGCCGTAGGCTTTGTGTGGCAAATAGACACTGACCTCCCTTGGCCATCATAATCCCGACTGCGAATTAAAGCTGTGATCCCCATACTAGCCAGGYCCTCCGCCTGCGCAGCCCTCCAGATGTCAAGGAGGCCACTTCACAGCTTTATCACCCGTCTCGGCTCGAAACCCCTGCATGTTACTGCTCATCGCGGCTGCGTGGAGCGGCTGCAGGGTGTGGTGTGCCCTGGGGATTGCGGTGTCCCCAGGTGTCACTGCATGGTGCTGGAGGCCCTGCTCCTGTTATGGGGAGCCGTGCCCAGCTTCAACACCTGCCTCGAGAAAAGGAAGCAAAGGCTGGTGGTGACCAGCACCGGCTGTGACCCGTCCCCGCAGCATGTCCCCCTCACAATCTCACTGTGTCACAACCAGTGCCAGTCCCCACTGAGCTGTGGGAGTGCCCAGCTCTGTGACAGCGTGCCCTGCGGCTGAGGGTTCGATGAAGGGCCCTTGGGGACATAGGGGCAGCCTGGAGGGACACAAGGGGGTGGCACTTGGGGACAGGAGGGGGTGACCAGGGAGGACACAGGGGAGTGGCTTTTAGGGACACAGGGGATGGGCCATGGGGATAAACAAGGGTGGCCTGTGAGGACACAAAGGGGCGATTCCAGAAGACACGAGGGGGAGGACCTTTGGGGACACAAGCAGGTGGCTCTTGCGGACAAAGGAAGGTGGCCTGTGAGGACACAAGCAGGTGGGCTGCAGGGGCAGAGGAGGGTGGGCCATGGGGACA
>NW_020450982.1:6058121-6122389 GCF_003343035.1 Apteryx rowi
CGCCGCCGCCGCCGCGGGGGCCTCGCTGGGCTGGCGGTGGCGCGGGTGGCGCGGGCGGGGGCACCCCGCAGCGGGACCGGGCGCTTCTCGGGCTCGGGGAGGGAGCCGGTGTCCCGGCGGCGAGCCGGGCGTGTGCCCAGGGGCTTTTTCGTGCTCCTTTGGGCAGGGGGAGCAGGAGCGGGGGTGGCGGGGAGCTGGAGGTGTGGGTTTTTTCCTGCGAGGCTGTGCTGGCCGCCCCGCTCAGATCCTGAGGCTCTGAAGTAAACTTGAGCAGGCTGAGAAGTAGAGGATCTGTTTGCTTGTTTCCTGACTGGCCATAGGAATTTCTTCTCCCTTCCTTTTCTTTCTGCTGTGCTCTTACAGGTGTTTCTTCTGAACTAAAATGTATGAGGAGATATTGTCATTTACTCCTTAYGTTCTGTCTTTTACAAGTCCTGTGTCTGGGGGATTTACGTGGTCATCACTGGCCTATTTGCTAATAAGTCTGACATTTGTTTTACTTATGCTTACTGATCTCTCTTCCTTTTGAGCTTTTGGTTTCAGAAATGGGTGGATTGGTAGCTCCCATTTGCTCTGAGCTCTAATATTCTTTCATCTGCACAGCATGGGACTGGGGTAACTTTTCTGGTTGGTAAATACTTGCACTGTACCTCAGGAAGGATGAGCTATGGTGGGCTCTGAGCAGGAACATCTCAAAGAGACTCATCCCATCAGATGCTGTTAGATACTTATTTGAGTTTTTTTTGTGGGAGGGAGGTTGAATGGTAACTTGAATTTGTTGTAGCATTTTGTTGCTCTTTACAACTTGTAGCATCCCATATCAAGTGATATTAAAGTTGGCATATGAGCTTTTATTTGGAGAATGAACTATTCTTAAAATAAATAATGTGTTAGAAGTCCAGTTGGTTTACTCTTCAGTGTGTGGGTTTGGGAAATGTGATTTCAGCTATTTTTGTTTCCCTTTTAAAGTGCTGAGTTCTGGCCTTTGCAACTGAACTTTGATGTTAATTTATAGTGTGGACTAAATACTTGTCTTGCCCTTTTATGGTTCTTATGGTTCTTGCCCCTCACACTTTGGGTTGCTCTACGTAAGTAGTCTCTCTCGCATGTGCGCATGAACAAAAAAAGGTTAACGTGTATAGTCAGACAGATTTAAGTCTGACCAAAATTCCAGAGGAAGAAAACCTACAGCATTAAAAAGAAAATGCTAATGTGCCTGTTGCTAAATAAAGAAGTCCTTGCATAGAGTATACACTGATATGATTTGGTGTGACCTTAAGTTTTTGCTCTGCAGTTGAGATAGTTAACTTCAACTTGATTCCTTTAGAGGCCYGATTATAGCTGTTTTGGTGCTTACTTCATTTTGGCTCTGTTAATTTTGGAAGGTCTTGAATTTTTCTTCCCTTTAATTTTGGAAGAGTTCTGAAAGAGATCTAATGTGTGAAATTTCTGCACTTAACCGTGCTCCTGTRTTGATCTGGTAGCCACCTTCCAATAAATGGCACTGAAACTACAGAATGTGAATTAAAGTCAKCTGTGTAGGACTGGCCATCAGAAGCTGTGTTGATAGGAGAACACTGGAGGGTATTAAGTGTATACATGTTTTTCAAAAGTCTTTGCTTGGATTTGAAGCACGTGTTATTGCTGGAAGCAGTTTTCTTAGAGATTCCTGGTGTTTAATACGACTGAACCAATGCCAGCATGGTACAAAGGCAAGCAGGGAGATAGTGGGAGAAGGGGACAAGTTCTTGCGCATGATGCGTAGCATGAAACTAGAACAGAGGTGGTAGCTGTTGCTGGTAGGATACCCTCTGGCAACTTCTCTCAGCTGTGACAGGTTACCTGTGGTGGCCAAATACTAGCTGAGTAGTTGTGTTCTCCTCAGGTACATTCTGCAGATAATGATACCCCAGTTATATCTAAAATTTTTGGTGTTTCTAATTGTATTTGTATAGTTGTATTTGCTATTTCTTTCCTGGTTGTGACTGGATATTAGGGTCAGCATCTTCCCCCAACCAGTCTTCCAGGGTCACTGAGACTGGGTTGTGTGAAACCATGCTCTGTTATAGCTACTGCCCTACTCAAGCATTTGCCTGTGCACCAGGGCAGATCTTCTGCCAAGTACAGTACTTTTTTAACATTTCTGGAGTTTGTTTGTGAAGATCTAATGTGAACGATGTATCAAGCAATGCAAGTGTTGTCTTCCCGAGTCTGGACTGAAATTTGTTTGGCTCTTTCAGGTGTTAACCTTCAAGTTCGTTTTTCAGATAACGAAGGTGTGCAGCTGTATACCTGGTTTGAACAACTGTGGCATTCGTGTGTATGAAAATTGAGTAATTGTCCATGATAGATTCCATTAAACAAAGGGCAGTCTGGTATTTCTCCTTTTCACTAAATTAGGCCAATGTGCAATAGTTTTTACTGATGAGAAACGTAGTAGCTACAAATTTCTTACTTATGGCGCTGGGAGCTCTTCTGTGAATTGAGAGCATTGGAATGCTATAAATTGCAGAACCTGTTCCAAAGACCAGGGCTGGGAAACTTTGAATGAAAATGAAGTTATGCTATTTTTTGATAGTGAAATGACTGACCATTGGAACAAACTGTCTGAAGGCAGGGGTAAGCCTCCATAGCTGATGCTGTGATTCAAGGCCAAAAACTTTTCTGAAAGATGTTCAAACCTTTGGGCTCAATTCAGGAGTAATGGGGTGGAAATTTTATGGCCAGCATTACATGAGGTTCAGACAGGATGGTCCGATGGGCTTTCTGGCTTTTAAGTGTTTATGATGCTAGGACCGAGTTACCTTTTCCATTTTCTGCAAAATGTCATGCCATCCCAGGCACAGGTGTCCTGGTCCGAGTGTGTGGTCTGGTGAGTGGCTCAGTGGCCCAAACAGCTTCCAGCTGCCGTTCAGCATCTCTCTCCTGCATCTGCCAATGTGGGCCAAACTCCTTCTTTGAGCTTTGGCACTCATCCAGCCTGTCCCTGAGCTGATTCCTCTCGCTAACCCAGCAGGAAACTATCTTGTTTTAATTGTATTTTATTCCAGCTGCATTAGCCCTTTGATGGGTTACTGTGGTTGAATCAGCTCACAGAGGGGCCTGACGAGCACAGGAACTGGCATGAGATAATCAGCAGGAGCACAAGACCGAGAGGGAAGGACGGGCTTGCCTCCTTTTGTCCCCCGAGAACTGTTGGATTGGCTAACCCCATTTTGTGTAACTTCACCCCAGTGTGTTTCTTATGGATCCTATGCCAAGACAGGACACTGGACTAGAGGGTTCTTGATCTGATCCTCCCTAACTGTTTCTTATCTTTRATACTGAACCCACTCTTCCACTGTAGCTTTCCAATCTATCTTGCGCGTGTCTGTTTGTTGTTTTAATTTTTGTTGCTTCTTTCGTCCACATTTTCTCACTATGTGACCAGTCCTTTAGTATGTGGAACTTCTTCAAACTTCACCTTAGATCCATTTGGCTATCAACAGTCGCTCTTGGAGAAGATTTAAAAATACGCAGCAAAACCTGTCTTAAGAGACCAGTCAAGGAGCTGACGAAAGTGGGTTGCCTAGCAGAGGTGGCCTAATAAGACTGGAGTGGAATTGTACTGTGCATCTTTGGGAATGCTTCGGGGTGGTCTGCTCAGAGGAGTTCATGTCCTGCCAGCGTTAAGTCTTGTTTGGGTTTTGCTATGTTGTCAAGTGAACTAAGCTGTTTGTTTCCCAGCCTCGTAGGGTGCCCTAGCCCCAGGAAGGGCTTCCCCTGTAACTGCTGCCTCGTCCCCAACATTGTGATCCCACAAGCCACCGTGTCTGTGGTGTCACAATGGAAGAGCGGGCGCTTGGGCGGTGGTTGACGTGTCTGCCAAGGAACGCAGCGGGAAGGATGAGCGCGAGAGATGGGAGAAAACTTCCTTAACCAGAGTGTCCTCCACCTTTTAGTCAACCCTTTCCTTGTTTGCTCGTTCCTGCCATAATACCTCCAAATAGCGAATCAACAGGCTGAATTTTAGCTGATGTACCAAGATGTGCTTTGCTTTTAAATGAGCAGTTGCCTAACTTTACTGCTGTAACCCTCATTCTTCTCTGCTCTTACCCTCACTTGTTGTATTGCGTCTAATTTTAGACTGTAAGTTCTTGAGAACAGGGGCCTCCACTCTTCCTCTGTAGTGGAAAGAGACTGGGTGCAATTCTGGAGTGCTGTAAAAACAAAATGATTAATACCAAGATGTCACTGTGATGAGTAATGATGGGATAACATATAGGTATTCCATGGCAATGCTTTGGGAAACTTACATCACAAATTTTCCAAAATAGGGGTTTGGTTGTCAAGCAGTGCCGCAGACAAACCCAACGAAAATGAAAGGGCGTGCAATCATGGAAGTGTACTGGACTAATGTTAAAGGGGTGACAACTGTGAGGCTAACAAATTAAAGAATCCAATTTACCTGTCTAAAATTAATTACATTATTAAAATGGTTCTAAAAGCTTTGTGTTTTGTTGTTTGTTTTACTTTATGTATTTTATTTTGTTTTTTAATGCATGTTTGGACAGTGACAGTGGATAAGCTGGTTTTGTTCTTGGTCTCTTGTTTCCTGCCTCACAAGCCAGCCAGGTGCTGTAGCTTTTGGACAGCAATCCCTTTAATGAAATACTTGATTTTAGGTTAAAGTTGACTTGAGAAATGGAGTCATCTCTATTGTTCTTCAGTTATATCTTCACAAAACTGAAATATGGGCTCACGTTCAATCTCTGAGTATGCATTTGAACAGTTACCAAAATGGGAGTCTGCATTTTTTTGCCAGGTTCCAGGTGTTGCTAAATATATGCAATTTTGTTCTACAAAATATCTTTATTACCATATGTTTTTAGCYTTTTATATTTATGAAAATAATTCAATAAAATAAGACATTTTTGACTACTTTTGGGGTTATTTTTGATTGCTCTAGCCTAGAGTTCAGTTTTCTGTCAGAGACCAGGAATCACAGCTACTAGCACCCAGGCTTTGGACAGGAAATAAATTAAAACATACTACTCACAAAGCTCTTATTTATTTATTTTTAAATTTGTTTGCCTTTTCCTTTATGTTAATTTTTTTAATAATACTGTCAAAGGCCATTTTACTGTAATATAAAGTAATTTAACCTGTAAATGGAGGTTCTCCTAAAACAGATCCTTTCTTGGGTTGCCCTTCCAATCTTAGGTATTTGCCTTCTTTCCCCCTTCCCGCATCAGCTTGTCAAACTGAACAGTGAAGGGGAATATTTTTGGGTGAAAAGCAAGCTGTTAAAATCGTGCCTTGTTATGTTGCCATGTGACTTTTAATTAAATTTGGTTGTAAAAAGTAAATATTAATGCTATGCACAAAAAGCCCATCAAGTGCAAGTTTGTGGGCTAATTTATCTCACCATTGACGCATATGTATCCTGTGCAGTTTGCATGGTGTGCATCTATGTGTTTACCTGTGGCTTTGGGGCTGTCCTGCAGGTTGAGGACAGTGCTTGCGACACCCTCCTGGCTCTGGCACAGCCATTCTTCACACACTATTAGTTTCCCATCCTGTTAGCTGCTGCTTTTGGCTCCTRCTGAGCAGCTTCCTTGGTGTGAAGCCTGGAGGGTGAGAGCCGCCAGCACAGCTTCTTCGCTTCACACTTGGTGGGGCCCCTGGCAAGCTGGCCGCTACAGCTGGCTCTTGCCTTTTGGCTTCCCTTGCTTGCTAGTGATCAAACGGTCACGCTTTAGTGCATCAAAATGCTTTAGTCCGTGTGCTTGGACCACTAACAAGCAAGAACCGTGGTCATCCTGAGTTTGTCCCATTACCTGCAGTGAAGGTCCAGAGGTATTTTTGTTGTTGTTGTGTTTTTAAAGACAGTTGCTGATTATAGCTGGTGATGTCATGTGTGACACACTATTATACAGCACATAACACTAACTTTATCTTCCAGCTGAAACCCACCACACATGGCTATTTCCCGTGTTATTGGGTGTTGCAGATATAAGTGCTGTCACATTTTCCTATGTCTGTGTACAATCTGTCAAAATAATTCCTGAAGTCCAGCC
The DNA here is from genome assembly GCF_003343035.1 of Apteryx rowi. Classification (NCBI taxonomy): domain Eukaryota; kingdom Metazoa; phylum Chordata; class Aves; order Apterygiformes; family Apterygidae; genus Apteryx; species Apteryx rowi. Next base: position 6,064,181 of record NW_020450982.1, read on the forward strand.
TCAGTTCATGGTCCTATTAAGTTTCATATATATGGGTGCAAGGAATTGGAGCTGTGTGATATGAAATGTTAACCTAGTAGGGTTGAATGCCAGATGTGACAGCCYGTACTGTCTGAGATTATAATCTGACCCTGTGTGCGTAAGAAATATATCTATGGTATTTTACTTAGGTTTGGAAATAGAATCATTCAACATGTGAATTTATCTGGATAGAGCAGGGTTTGTAATTTTTTGAAGTTGCATGCTTGCATTGTTGTCTTTTGAAATAAATATGGTGTAATTACTAGTGCCTTGCATTGTCATAGCAGTCATAAATGCTTTACATGACTTCAGTAAAGTGTGTGTGCTCACCAGCAGTCCTGTGCTCTGAGGCACTCTGACCCCACCAGAGAAGATGCTGTAAGGTCTTCCCGGGGCACCCAGAGCAGTGGCTGAGTAAATATCCGGTTCAAGCTTCACTTGGCCAAAAGCGCGGAGTTTGCGGTGGGCTTGCCTTTATTTCTGCACTGTCTAAGGGAAATGGTGTGCAAYACCCCACTTGCATACCTTTGCTCAGTGCATAGCTCCCTTCGCTGCACTGGGAAGATGGGYGGGGAGACTGGATTTCGGATGGGGAGCCTGATCTTGTCATTAGACATGGACCACATGCAATTGTTCGGTATAAACAGGCGCTAGCTCTGGCTGTTATTTCCACAGTACCTGTGCGGGCTGAAAGTGCCTGGGTCTGGGATTGCGTTGCTGTGTCCGTGCAGGGACGTGTCTTAATGCTGCCAAGAAGGCTGGGCTTATCTTTGCTGTGTGGTGCAGTGTGGACGCGCCGGCTCAGTTAGTGTCAGGTCAGGGACCTCTGTGCACTGCATGGTGCAGACCTGCATGCCTGAAGAKTCCTCGGGATGGTGTTTGATGCCCTAGTCTTGCCAGTTAAAATACATTAGAGAAGTACTGACTTTGCTGTGTGTAGGTGGATAATGTGGTATATTTTATTGCCTGTGTTTGATATAGGGGTTGGAGCCTGCCTGCCTCCCCCACTCCAACTGTATATTTTACTTTATGCAGTAGGCTAAAGACCAGGTTTTACTGCAACTAACTTACAAGCTGCTGTATTCCAAGATATTGTATCTGCTGTGGTAGACCTTCAGCTTCACAGCTGATAGCTTGAAGATTTAAAGCACATATACCTCAAATATCTCTTATCTGGAACAAGTTAGAAGTGAATATAACTAACTTCTATTTGGCTGTAATGCATTTATTAATGACAATAAAAGCTGTAGATGGAAAAGTGATAGAGCTGAGCCGCTTTAGGATAAATAAAGTGTTAGGCTTGGAGTGTAACTGCTTATTATGGCTTTTTTTTTTAAATTGGGTTTTTAGTTTTGTGGGTATCTGCTGCCTACCACACTGCTTTAATAGTGCGCACCTCCGCAAAGCATGAAAGCCACAAGGTGCAAACCGGTTTACACCATGGAACTGGCAGTGTGGGGAGTGACTCCACCTTAAACCATCTCACCTTCTTTGATTTCCATCTGTGGTGTGCCTGGGTGCTCCTTTAACTCTAAACCTTTGGAAGGGAAGGTTACAAAATGTGTGTTTACTCGAAGCACACAACCTGCTCAGCCGCAATTATCTCCTAATCTGGTCCTTCCGAGTTTCTCTAGTCTCTCAGGTAAATACAGATTTAGCCGTTATTCAAGGCATATTATTTACCTCATTAAGTGTGTGTTTTGGCACGTGCATTATTTACCTGATGGACTAACGGATAGGAAAGAGCAAATGCTGTCTTTTGTGCAAATAGCGACTTTGTTCGCAGACTGTGAGTCTGCTGCTTTCCGTCTTCTGTGTTTCATGGAGAAAGCGCGGCTGCTCTGTGTCGCACGGCGGGGTGCTTCCTGCCCTTCACCTAGCAGCAGCAAAGCAAGTGTGTGCCCATGGGGAGGCTGGGCTCCATGCCCCAGCGTGGAGAAACCACGCGAGTGGGAGGCATGTGGCCCTGCGCTCCCCACGAGGCAGTTCTTGCCCAGAGCCACAAGCAGGCGATGCCCTTCGTCTCCTGCCCAAGCCAGATCATGAGCCCCTGTGGAGGGGCATTGTGTGTGGTTTGCGTAGGGAATTACCTTCTGGCCTGGCTGTGTCCCTATATCCATGTACCCTATATAGAGAGGTGTGTATATATATGTGTATGCACTCACTCACATCCTTGTTCTAGAAGAGTGAGTTGTTGTGATTCACCTGTTTTGCCTTATACCCAGCTATGTTACACCTCCATGAGTTGAGCTTGAGCTCTTACCCTAACGAGTGTGTACCCATTAGCGGCCCTGAGGCCAGCGTTCCTTGGGCGGTGGCAAWCCTGTGAAATCTTACCTGCGACAGTTTAAAAGAAAAGGGGTGGAGGGAAATCTGGGCAGTCTCGGAAGGGTAAGGTAATATTCAAAATGAGAAACGGAAGCCTCAGAAGATGATGGCTGGGTGAGGTTTTTTKTTTTTTTTTTCCTGATTAGGAGGGAGGAGAGAGACCTATTGAATCTTGCTCGCATTTACTAAAAGGAAAATTTGGTCCCAGCAGTTCATATTTGAGATTGTTGCATCAATCTCCTCCTCTGAAAAAAGTCTGAAGCAAGAAATCTATTATAGCACTAGAGTCACATCTATGAGAAACCTAGTATACGGAGCAAGTGCGAACCTCTGTGGAGAGTGTCCTTTTAGCCAACAGACACATGGATTTATAATGGAAGTGGGAGGTTTGGGTGCAACTAATAGGCGMTTCCAGGGCCAAGCTATTTTGATGGGTTGTAGTGTTGGTATGTGTCTTACTGTATTTAATTCCTGCCATGTTTCGGAAGTCGCATTGTATATGAAAAGACTAAAGGTCTTCCCAGAAATTTCAGTGTTTTTTGGATCAGACTATATATGCTTAAGTGATTTATAGTGTATTCTGCTATGATAAGGTTCAGTGGGGATGTGTGATCTGGCACCTGGAACAGTGACTGTGTCTCATAGTTCTTGATTTAGAGCTGTTTGCAGAGGTTAATTTCCAGTTGCCTGTGCTTCTAGACACCTTGAGCTCCATCCAAATGCCACCTGTCGTGCTTAGAGCAGGTTACTGTGTTATTTCAGGTTTCTAATGCCAGACCCTCCACCAGGAAGCGCAGAGAAAATCTATGACAGCAGAGTGAGGATGAAGAGAGTAGTAGCAGAGGTGAGATGTATATGTGCATAAGTAACAGGAGTCTCTCTTCAGTTTCAGATGCCTCTGGATGTTCAATGGTAGCACTCCTCCATACTGGAGCAGCCAAGTTTCCCCGAAACTTACTTCCAAGGGTGAGACAAGCTGTGTGCTCCCTCCTCCCGGCTGGTGTTCTCAAAGGGTACGGCTCCATCGTAAGCAGGAAACTGGCGTCCCACGGCTTTGGAGCTTCCATGGCAGCAATGTCATCCTTCCCTCCACAGAGATATCACTACTTCTTAGTGCTGGATTTTGAGGCCACATGTGATAAACCACAGATTCATCCTCAGGTAAATAGTTGATCCTGTTAATTGTCCCCTTGCAAGCTGCTGCTGCCGTTCTGGGAGATGGAAGGAAAAGCCGCACTGCCAGCTAGCTCGCTTTCCCTGGTTTGTCCCACCTTTTTTCTGTTGCTGGCCCTCCAGGCCTCTTATCAGTCCACTGCTCTCATGAGCAGCACCAGGTCCATTCAGTGGGAATGAAATGAAGGACCCTGATTTCCATCAAGGAAGTGAAAATTCATGTGTTATCAAAAACACTTTCCTAGGTCATGTATGCTTCTCATCTGCCTGAACTGGGGAGGGATATAAAATTGCTGGCTGGGAAACTACATTATTAGCATACTCGAGGCAGCCTTGTCTGATTCTGCAAGGAAGAAAGCTGTTACTAACYAATAGCTTTAGAAAAGGAATAGTTGAGATGATAAAGATATATGCAGAAATGCTTAATGGTGTCTCTAAGTAGACAGGAACAATAGTTCTGAGCTGTCTGATCTTGCTGCAGTTATCTTGCCTGAGTGTTAACTCTGGAGTGTAATAAGATAGGAACAATTCAGCTTCAGAGAGATTTTTCCAGTGCCTTACTTCTTGAGGCATGCAATGATCTGGACGAAGTGCAGAGGTTTTTCTGCAGGCAGTTCTTTYGTAATAGGGAAAAGCAAATTAGTAAATATATTTTCACTTGCCAGCAGGGTGGGCCTGGAGCTTCCGTTTAAATTAGAAAAGCATGATAAAAAGAAATAACCTAATATTGGGTTGGTAACAAGCAAACAGATTTCAGAGTCTTTACACTGACTTCAGACTTCATATTCACCTCTGTAACAAGCAATCAGCCTCTTGCTGGTATTGCCAGTAATGTGCGGCTGTCTAAGGGTACTTCTGTTTGCTTTGTTTCAAATATGCTGAAAGTCAAGCAATTTTCAACATGATATCTCATTACTGAGATGATTTAATGCAGTGAGTCCATTTCCTAATGCAGCTATGGTTTCCTTTGGGCTTGTCCTGTCAAAGGGATGATCAGGCTGGGATCAAACTTGAGTCGTACCTTCCCCTGTGGTGCCTTGGTGAGCTCTGCTACTCTCTCATGTTTCCTGAAAATGGAGGGCAAATTCCTGCTCTTCTGCAGGGTCTTTGTGAGAGGATGTTGTGTCTCTGCCTCCAGTTCTGCTAGGAAGGTCTTAACCGTTCTCCAAGTGAGATGTCAGGCTATTTCCTGCACGCTCAGCCTCGGGTGCACAGACCTGTCAAAGCTGTAAATTGGATCTACCTTGTCCCTTTGGATATGGGTTTGGTCTGTGCACATTTTGATGCAAAACCATGATGCATGTGGAGCTAGTTTACAGCTGGCAGTAAAAAGGAGCATGAGTGGAATATGATTACTACTGTTTTAAGGAGCTTTGTCCCCAAGTCCTTGCCAGGGAAAGTAATGGTCTGGGCCAATGCAGATCTGCTATATATTTTGTTGGCGAGATAACACCTTTAAGGTGGAGATGTTCTTCAGTGTTGTTTTTCCAGTCTGCTGTGTTCAGTGCCTGTCTGTATCATGTCTTGTGTGGTAATGGCTGTCAGTTGCTCACATCCTCACAAATGAATTTGACAAATAAAGAAATGGCTCTTGCTGCAGTAGAATCAGTGTAGCTGAAAACACTGAAGTTGCCTGCCTGAATCAGAYAGCTCCGTAAAAATGAGACTCTTGGTTTCTGTCCCTACCTGCATCTTACCTTTTTGCTGACCAGCTTGGTTTTTGCCCTGTTCACTGCTGAGCTGTATGTCATGGTGAGCAAACTGCGTTGTGTATGTCAGTGATGTTCTGCGCAAGGTTTTGCTGGCAGGTTCTTTCACTGGAGCAGTGGCAGACAGTCAGATTTCAGAGATGTAGTCTGGGGACAGACCTGGGAGCTAGCAGTGGTCAGGGGCTTATCTTAACTGTGATCCTGTTTCTTTTTCTGCATTTGTTCTGTTACAGCTCAGAACCTGCAAAATCTAGCAGGTGATGCAACAAAATTCAAATGCACTGGAGTTTGTTGATGAGGAGGCTGCATGTAGAGCTAAGCTGCGATCCAAGTTATTTTAAGTGGGTTGTCATAGCTGTAAACTTAGCCAGCTTGGCCTAAAAGTCTTGCAGAGTACACATGCCACCGTGCAGTAGCACTTCAAATCTCACTAACCACTCTTCAAAATGTTCTTGCTTATTACCAGAAACTACTGAAGGAGCGGTCCTTTTATCGATGCTAAGGTGTTTGACTGCAATGTTTGTTCCCCTTCCCACAGTATTTACTGGTGGTGAGCRCTTCTTTGCAACCAGCAGCCTGTCTAACTTTACGCTGGGAGATGTCCTTCATGTTCCTTTCAGAGCCCTGAAGACTCCTTCATTTCCATTCCCTTTCACGCTGTTTCTCCCTCCCTCTGAGGTCTCATGACGTGGCCTCCATAACAGGGATCAAGGAGGGTCAAGAGCAGTGGTATTGCCCTAGGAAGCCACCCATATTGTGACTTGACTGGCTCCGGGCGCTGGCTGAGTGCCATGCGACAGCTGCCCTTTGCTTCGTCGCTTCTTGGGCTGATGTGGAGGCTCCTTAACATTCCCTGTCCTGCATTCACAGGAGGATGGTAGCGTTGGGAATGGTAATTGAGAGCACTTCAACAGGCCAGCCTGCAGCCTTGCAGTTTGCTCTTGATGGCTTTCAACAATATGCCCCCAAATCAAAGTGCATAAGAATAAGTGCAAAGCAGCAGCTTGGCTTTTGGGTTTTACGGGTGTATTTATGGGCAATGAGACCATCCCAGAGACAATAGAAGTTGGGGGTTTTAATTGCATTGCCCCAGATGGGTAGATGTGAAAACCTGAAAGATGAATAGAGGCACAGTCTATGTATTGTAGTGTTTTAAGCAGCCGAAGGTCAGTGGGTGTAGGCAGTAAGGGATGTTTATGGCTAGCCCCTCACACCTCTTTAAAGCTCACCTCAGCCTGTAGAGCCCTGTACATATGGCGCTTTAGACACGCAGGGGGAGATGCGTTAGTAAGTGGGAGTGTCTCTCTCCTGTTCCTTTGTCCTTGTAGACGCTGGTGGCTGGTGTTTACGGTGGTCGGTCCTTTGGTGACTGCGACAGGAGCCCCCCCGGGCTCAGAGCCGCAGCTCCCTGCGTCCTTGTTTTATTAGGGCAGTGAGTGGGTGTGCCCCCTTCGGTCAGCAAGCCGAGCATCCTGCCTTCARCTTCAGCGGGGTGGAGGAAAAGTGAGGGGGTTTTTAGTGTAAAAGTCTGATGACAGAGATCACATCTGCTCAAAGCTAAGTTTGAAATTAGGCATTAATTACTATAGTCTATTAAAACCACTTAGGTTAAAAACAAATAATATTCAAGCTTGTATACTTTTGCTGCCTGAAAGTTGGAAAGAAAACCAGACCCCAGAAGTGGCAGAAGTCGCTGTCTCAGGAGTTGGAACTAGGAGTTGTTGAAATGCTAAATGGGCTTTTGATGATGATAAAGATACTTTTTTTTTTTTTTTAGTCAGTTTATTCAGGTACTTGACTTCAGTGTCTCAAATGCACTCAAATTTGGTAATCATTTGGGAATTAGAAAACTGCCTTTTTCAATCTCTGTGTAAAAGGAAGGTGTGAAACGTTCAGATTTTCTAATACTAAAGTTGTAAAGGATGTTATGACCAGAAGCAGAAAAATAATTTAAGTACAGATGATACTTTCCATGTTCTCTTAAACACTTAAACAGTACATTCAAAATACAGATGTATTTTGATATTTTTCTTTAGATTATCCCACATATTTCAAGTTTAACTGTACCTTTAAACTGTTATTTTTGTAAGTTCTTTTTATTATATATAAAATTATTTTTTATAATTTCTGTCAAATGAAACTGGACATACCTGGAAATAAATACAGAGTGTAATTTACTTTTTCAACATAAAACTGTAAACATTGAGGCGATGGATAAGAATGTTTAGCTGCTAATTTATTTGTAGCTGTGCGTATGTACAATATGTATGCTGATATAGTGTATTTTCTGACTGGCAAAATTGTATCAGCAAATGAGATTCAGCCTTGCTTTAAGATAATATTAAGTACAAGTGCAAAATAAGGTTAAATTGGTTTCAGACTATGTTTCCTTGAATGCTTGTGTAAATGAGCGTTGAAGTTGATTTCCCCGAGCATCAGTCTTGTGCTTCTGACTTGCACTTGCGGGCAGATGCAGCTGGAGCAGCTGGAATGATTGCTGCCTCTCCACTGCCCGTACCGTGCTCCCTTTTTGCTGGATGGTGTCATTCCCATGGTAGGGACAACTGAATGATGTGTATCTGCTCCTGAGCTGCTGTGATTTATGAACTGACCTTGTAATGTGAATAAATGTTGATTTCTACCAAATTTAGGGCTTAGCAATAGACGTGCGGTTCCTGCTGAGCTCCGTGCTCAGGGTAAGTAGTGAGGGGGTGGGCAAGCCGCCTAGGTAGCCGTGGCCTGAGCTCAGGGGACTTTCTAGGTGGAGTATGTCCGAAGTGACAAACCTGGGAGCCGTGCTGCTAGAGGAGCTCACGGGAGGGACCGAAGCAGGCTGCGAGCTATCTTCTGAACGCTCTTCAAGCGGTGCTCTGTGAAGGCTGTATTAAGCCAATCCTAGCTGAAGGCCAGGATGGGAATCGTGCTGGTATCAGAGGGATTGTCACAATCCTATCCAAAGGTGAACAGTGGCGATGTGCCAATGCTCGCCTATCCTGTCTAGATATTCCTGTGTAGCAGCTTTCTTTTAGCACAGTTTTTGTGTAGCTGTTGAGCTCAGTGCATTAGAAATCACCTGCCAAAACCTATATTAAGGCTGATCGTGAATTGCTGAAAAGTGAAGAAAATTCAGGCTTGTTTCCCATGGCAACTTTAACTCAGCACTCTCGTGCATAAGTATTACAATGGAATATTAATCTGCAATTACCTGTCTTCATGCAGCTTAAGCTTGAGTGTAGTTTTAAATACATAGTTCTCAATTCAGCTTCATCCAGTGTTGTTACTAGAGGAATGCCATTAAAATGTGTGCAACACAGTCACTTAAAGGCTTTTTTTTTTTTAACTAAAAGTAAAAAAAAATTATTTATCATGTCTTTGCCAATTATGGCTTACTTTACACCCTTTATTTAATGAAACTACATGGCTGCTGTTAAGCTGTTCTTCTTGTGTTGGGATGCTTTAAGTTCCTAGAGTGGTGGGAAATAGTTCATATAAAAGCTATTTTAGGTTATTTTTCTGTTYACGTTCATTTTTGTATAATCTCTTGAAAAAACTTTTTGAGGCCTTATAGCTAGCTCCTCTGAACAGTTAGAAATTCTGCTAGAGTCACATAAGTATCTAACTCCAGATACTACAGGGTGCATTTGAAATTACTGAAAAGATGCAGTTCTTTTTTCTCATATTTTCTGTATCTCTTGTGTTTTATTTCAGTTCTGTGGGGCTGTTGTGAAACCTTATTTTGACCAATATTGAGTATAATATCTTTATTTTAAAAAACAGAGAGATTGGAGAAGAGCAACCAGAATTTCAAAATGGGTTTTGCAGGGTCTGAAATACCAGCTGCAGTGTCTCCCACAAAAGCTGCGTTCTCCGTGGCAGTTGTTTTACTGACCTCCCCCATTCTTGCAATAAGTGGGGACAACCTCGCTGTGACCCATATCAATCTGACAGGGGGTGTTACGGCTTCAGGCAACAGAATTGGCTGTATTTGTTTAAAAACCAATGAGCTAGGTAACGTGAGCAGTTACCGAACCCAAATCTCCTACAGAGCACAACCACTGGACCACCAGGCAAGACATCTGATGTATGAAAATATTCAATTTCTCACTTCAAGATATAAACCCAGCAGTATTATAGTGACAAGCCTAAAATACCRGGCACTCAGGTGGCTGACTGCTGCAGTCCTAACCTGACCCAACCTGCTTAGCTTTCGGCTGGTTATTGACAGGCCGATGAGATGACTGCTTTAAAGCAATCAGTCACGTTGCCCTTTCCCTCGCAGCGTGCGGAGACCCCACATCAGTTATGCATCCCAGCGTGCAATTCCCCACCTGTGCTGTTTGAACACTGTATCCTTAGCTGTGCAAACATTACACATCGTTTAGGTGACAAGTTGCAAAGTTAAGTAGACTTGTTGTTACAGCAGAAAGTAGTTGAGCTTCAGTCACCCTGAAAGAAAAGATCCATGCTAGTTCAGGAAYGTGCAGGTCCCTCGTAGGGTGTTTAAAGGTTTCTTTGCCTCGCCGTAAAGCAGCTGAYTGGGGTTACTTGTGCTGCTGGAAACGTTTACGGCACGCGCTTTTCTGAAGTTTAGGGAAGGGTGCCACAGCGTTACGCTTCTGCTGCTTTCGCGCCTTGTGACTCTTGCTGTGTGTATGGCGCTGCATGGTCATTGGTGGCCTGTACGCTTGCTGTTTCTCGGCCTCTGAGCCACCCAGCGTGGCGTTTTAAAAAGGCGCAATATTCTGAGATACTGGAGGGAGGATCTTCCCCTTCGCAGCTCCTGGATGGTCATTGAAGTGTAAATATGATCCCCACAGGGGAAGGACAGGACTGATGCTGAAATGAGTAAATAGCTTTCCAGGAGATTTTCCAGCAAGTGTTTGCTAGAACAGAGATCAAATGGGGAAAACAAAAGTCCAGAAAGGAAATACTGAAGTGTTAACACCTTTKTTTAAAAAAAAAAAAAAAAAGAAAAAAGAAAAAAGTGACGTGAAGTCAGGTGTCCTTTCTTTTGTCCTACCATGGTCCCTTTAGGCTCTTGGCAGACAAGGGATGGCATCTGGAGAAAACAGGCTTGATGCAAGGAGCTTTTCAGTTCTTGATTTGGCTCTGACTCAAACTTCTCTGACCTTAGCTAAAATAACTAATAGCTAAAATACCCCAGGTTCAGCTGCACCTTTTGGTGCCTGCTTGCTCTTCCATGTTGCGGCATCTGTCTGGAGTGCTGCGTTGGGGCTTTGCTTTTCTCTTCAGGCTGTTGTGGTTTTGGCTGTTGTGGTTTTTGCTGTTTTAAGGTCTTCTCTTAGTTTTGAACAAAACCTCCCCAGTAAGGAGGAGGTGCAGCTTGACTCTTTCTGGCAAAATCTCTTGCTTTCTCCTGTTTTGTTCCAAGCYGGCTGTGTAACCATCCTCGCGTTGCCTTTGTTGGTCTGGGCACTTGGTAGCTGGCAAAACTGTTCTTGGTTATGTTATTTAGTTCCTCTCTATGCCAGGCAGAAATGATGCTGTCACCAGCAGTTAGTTGTAATGTTTGTAAAACCGCGRGTGTTCATTTACATGCACTAACATGCCCTTTCTACCCATCCCAGATGTTTTAGTGCTGCTGGGAACATTGATCGTTTGTGCTGCTCGATATCGGGTGAAGAGGTTGGGTCTTGAAATGATTTGATAATTCTGCAATGGGGACTGCACAGGCTGCTTGCCTGTGGTAGAAAGGGGTGGACTTGAAAAAGGATGTGGTGTAGTTGTCTTCTTGCAATACAAAAGTAATATTTGGACAGTCCTGTGTGCTGTTTCTAACCTGGTCTGAGTATTAAACTTCCCCAAACTGTCAAGCTTTAAATTATTGTTGTATGTGGCAGTTGAGATTTTCTGGGTGGTTAAATATATGTCAGTAGTGCTTGAAAAAATGAGTTGAAATGTCAGCATGTCTTTATTTCTCATCCTGAGTGTGGAAAGAGGAGGGAGGTTCTGTTACTCCTGATGGCTGGGTGCTTCTAGAAAGATTGAAATAGCTTTGTTTTTCTTGGCAGGTGGGATGATGGTGATGGTGACAGGCAGAAGCCAGCCTGTGAGCAAATGGCTACCAAARGTTTTGCTTGGGATGAAGGGACAAGGGTTATGAGCCAGCTATAAAAATGTGAGGTACAGTGGCATGAAAGAAGTCCCAAAGACCATAGTGACAAGTTTAGGGGAAAATGTCATGTGCAAGTCATGTGGATCRTCCTGTTCTTGGCCCTATAAGAAGGGACCTCAGCTAGAGAAATGTTTTGTTTAGGACTCCATACTTCAGAAAATTTTAGACCATTTCAAGAGGGTCCAGAAGAAAAACACTGAGTGTGTCCAGCGGTCTGTAAAACACAACCTGTGAGCACAGACTGGAAGGCATTGGGGTTGTGTAGTACAGAGAAGGGGATGTATGATAACAGTCTTCTGTTACAAAAAAGTRGAAAGTTCCAGCCTGTGTCCACTGTGCATAGGAGGAGAAGTCATGAATTTAAACARCAGCAAGGGAAACTCCTATTAGACATTAGGAAAAACTTTCTAATGATAAGACGAATGAAACACCAGGATAGAGTGCCTGGGGAGTGTGTGAATCTCTGTTATTGGAGTCTTTAAAAACAGCCTAGACAAAGTCAGAAATGATTTAGGGGGAGATGCTGCTGCCTTAGGGCAAGTGCATGGACTAGATGTCTCTCTTAAAGCTCAAGCTCCTGGAGGCATGTGATTAGATGGGAATTTCAGCTCCTATTAAAGAAAGAGAAATGATCCCTCACTCTCACAGTTCTAAGGAAACACCTAGAAATGTGAGCCAGGTTTGATGTCAGTGTAGAACCCAAAAGACAACTCTAAATTTATCATTGAGGAAAACCAGCCTCTGACACTGGGTTCCGGTGCCTGAATTTTGTGAGTTGGCAATGAGGTTATCCTAAAGGCAGGAGGAAGGAAGAAACCCTGGATATTCAAGGATCCAGGAGCAGAAGTTGTCTTCACATTGTCTTCTCCCTGTGTTTCATCTTTCCATGTTCTTGCCTGCTCCCTTGTGTTTTGATTTTTTGGTGTGTGTTTCCCTTCACTCTTTTCCCAAGGATATGACATTTGTTTAAACGTATTTAATTGTTGGGTGTGTGCAGATGTGTATTTTCAGCTAGGTGATGATGGAAAATGTAATTTGGGGGTCAGCTGCTTCCCCAAAGGCCTCTATTAAAAGGGTTATTTTGTACAGTAAGTAATTTACCTTGGGCAGAGGCATTGTGAGACTTGTCACTGTGTGCGCATGTAGGCATCCTTGGGACAGCCAGCATGGACTTGATTCAGCAGAAGTCCTGCTATCCCCCATTGCAAAGGTGTTGTCTTTACGGTAGTCRTTTTAGTTAGTTAAATAGAAATTTAGAATTGTGAAAAAGACCTATGAGGTCATCTTGGTTACTGCCCCTGAGGGCTAGTGCAAGGCTGTTCAATTTGAAAACAGCTTTAGTTAAAATAATAATTAAGGCAGAGAATGGAAACTGGGGAGGCAGATCTGTTAGGCTAGTGCTGTCCTTACTATGTCTCTTTTCGATTTTAATTGCCTTGGAAAAAAGGAAAATCACAAGCCTTTAAGAGCTCTGATTCTTCCTGCTCTTCCCCCCCCACCCCCCCAGCTCCCTCCCGGAACTTGGAGGCATCAACTCTCATCTGTCAAAGTGTAAATCAGCAATTAAAACACAAACAGCGAAATGCCAAAGATGACCCGAAGCACAAAGCAACTGACAAACAAGTCCGGACAAATCGGCGGATAATTTATAAGCATTGCCCTAAAATCTAATTATTTGGCAATTCGAATTTGCAGCCGGCCAAGGCTGTGCAATAAATTTAACCCGCCATAAATTATTTAGGAGCAGCCCGTGGTGTAAATCAAAAACACGAGTGTTTGTTTAAGAAATAAGCTCCTTGTGCATAAAATGACTTTTTTTCTTTAAAGAGGGGAAAAAAAAAATCCCTGAACAAAATGAGCTGATGCTAAGCCTGTGTTCCCTCCAGTGAAACTCCCTTGCGTCTCCCTCCCTCACCTTTTTTGAAGGTGTAAAGCGATCTTTTGGTAGGAAGTTCTGTCCTTTCTGTTATCAGAAAAAAAATTCCTTTCTCTTAAAACATCTGCTTGTTTTTATTGCGTTTTGAACAGTCAGCTCTGATTTTTACAGGCATATTTTATTCTGGTGTTTATTAAACTTCTTCAAATGGGGCTGGGAGTAGGGGATAAATTATTCTCTGCTAGTTTTTGAACTGAATGGCCACAAGATCTTCCTCAAATTTATAAATCACCGTCTTGAAGTAAGCCCTGTCCACTTCTTACATGGGCTTCTGGATTAAAAGGTTTTAAGAGCCTGGAAGTTTTTGCTGTGCATGGTATTCTTTTAGTCTAATAATGTTATTGCTCCACAAATCCAAGATGATAAGCAAAAAGATTCCTGTGGGGGAAGCAGTGCAACTTTTGCTGCTTGCTTTTCTAAACTCTAGAGATCTTGCTGTTCCGGGAAGGCTTTCAGTGAGTACAGTCGTGTGCTTGTTGATTTATTATCAAGAAAATCAGGCAGCTAAATTCTTGCATCCCTTTTCTGGTGTTAAAGAGAGGGGGTTTTCATTTAGGGTGGCTGGGGAGAAAAAGGCTGYGTTTGCAGCAGTGATTTCACATGCCCTTATGAATTTTTCAAATCCCTTTGAAAAGGAAGTCCGTAGCCATTATGCAGTTACGCTGCAGCCTACTTGCTACTCCTCAGACCACTGTCATGGGACAGCCAGGTTGCACAGGCGGCTTGCACCTGGTGTCTCCTTTTTGGGAAGGTTTAAAAGAAAAGGGGAGGGGGGGGAAATTCTGAGCAAGCTGTCACGTAGATTTGTTTGAAGTACCACAAAATCATAAATACAAGATTGTTGTAAAGACAGTGGACCTGGTAATGGATATTTATAAGCCTAGGGCTCTATACGTTCCTATTGTGAACGTGTTTGGGGGAGCAGCTGAGAGGAGGGACAGGGTGGCAATGTCTTTTTCTTTAAGCGTGTTAATATTGATTTTAGAAGCTCTGTGTTCCAACAATATAAATGCAAATGCCAGTAATTGGGAGCTGCGCGCAGAATTTCTCAACACAAAACATGTTCAACTTTTCATGACAATGAGAGGAAAATAAAAAGCTGCTTATTTATTGCTGGTGGTTTGAATCCTGGATTTCCTTTCAAGTTACTTTGCAGTGCTAAATAAAGTACCTAATTGCAGTGCTTGCAAAATTCAAATGGGTGCATTTGTTCTTCTGGTACCTTGTGACTATTTGCAGTCTCTGGACACCCTCAACATTGTTTCAGCACATCCATAACTTCTGGTTGTGCTATGAGGAAACACTGGGGGGGGGGAAATAAAGACTTAGAAGACCCAAACGCTGCTGGTGCAAGACGGTGCAGTAGTTGGCACACGCGTAGTCAGTGTTGGAAATGGAAATGCGTGACGATCTCAGGGTAGCTCTTATGAATGATCAGACTCTGATAAAAGAAACCAAATGTCAGTGAATCTCTCCTTTTAATTCCATTGCRCTGCTTCCCTCCACCTTTCCCCACCTGGAAAAGAGCAGAGAAGGTCCTTGACTGTATGGACGTAGCTGAGCATTTTAAGCTCACCAGGCTATTGTGAAATGTGAGAGAGCGCCTGGCTGCCTTTCTGAATCGCGGTCTGTTGGGGGTGTGTGTGTGTGTGTGTCTAAGCGCTCACCATTTCATAATAATTACTAATGAAATTCTAGATCTGTAATAACATTTTGGATCTCTAAAACAAACCATATGCTTGTAAAAAAAAAAAAAAAAAAAAAGTGGAAACAGATCAACTTTAAGCCATAAATTCTTGGTAATAGTGGCCTCTTTTTTTTTCCCCCTTTCTGTTTATGTTTGATAGATATTTTTGTTTCTGCAGGAATGTCAACTCTTAATTTCATGATGTATCATGGGCTTAAGAAAATTGAATTTAATAAAGGCAAAAGATGAATGGCACCTTTAAAGGTCCCAACACTTGTCTTTATTAGCAGGACAAACTGCAGGGTCTCCAAACACTGCTTCTCTCCAAATGAAAGTTTAAATGAAAAGTACAGCAGTGTCACAGGTTAAATTTCATTGCAGGACTGGCTAACGTTGTTAGTGAGGAGTGGGGCTGATTTCATGGGGCTGGTATCTGTTGCCTTAGATACCAGTGGAGCAAACATTGCCAGAGACTGGAAAAATCTTCGCTATAGGAAGTGTGCAGATAAACAGCCTTTTGGGAAAGGTCCTTTACCACTTGCTTGAAAAACTGACCAAATAAGCCCAAAAGAGCTGCTGTTCTTTCTCCCAAGACATTCAAGTTGCTACTCAGGTTCCACCCCCGCTCCCTGGTCGCATATTTCCCACAGACCTGCAGTAATTCTTGATATTGTTAAATTTTCCACATTTTTTAGTACAGCTTTTTTTTTTTTTTATTTCCTCCGTATGTTTTAATCCGACCCTCCTGGAAGTGCTTTTTGCCTTTGGTTCTGGAAGGCAAATGACGCCTTTGTGTATCAGATCAGCCGGCCGGGCTGTCTTTCTGTCTCTCTTTGCGTCCAGCCACTTGATGGCCCCTGAGGATATTTCTGTTCCCTTAGGGCCCGTGTCTGCGTTGCAACGCAGGCTTGCTGTGAAATYGCATCTGTGCGTGCGCCTCTCTGGGAGGGAGGCCGTTCGTCTTGCCCTGCCATGGCCTTGCCTGCTTCAAAGATTGCCCCCGGCGCGGGGTGCAGACCCAAAGGGTGACGAGCTTCCCCAGCCCCTTTTACAGACCCCTTGAGGAAGGAGAGCAGTGTTTGGCAGATAGGATTGTAACACGTGTTAGCCAGCCTGGGGTTAAGCCTGGCGCTGTTAGGACACCCTGTCCATTTGCTTCAAGCTTTACAGGCGGCTTTCCTTCTGAACAGAAATGTGCTGCACTCAGTGTCTACCCGCCATGGTAACTTCAGCGGGAGAAATTCATTCAGCTGTGTCCCGCATTCCTTATTCTGGTCACCAGTTTCTGTTGCTTGTGCTGGTAGTCCCGGGTGGCTGAAGTTGGTGAGTTTGACTTCCCGCAACAGAAGATCTGGGTGATGCTCAGGTGTTTTGCAGAGTTGAAACAGCATTTTTCTCTGCCTTTTTATGTCCTCCTGCCCTTCCAGCCACAGCCGTGTCTTGTCCCCTCCTGGGGCAGGGAAGCTTGGTCACTACTGCTGGTTTTTGCATGGTTGTGGGGCTGGGAGAAAGGATGCACCCAAACCTCCTCGACGCAGCGCATGCGAGTACGGCAGAGCTGGGAAAACCGTGAAGCCCTGCGTTGTCTGCTGTTTGACCGCTCGGCATCTATGCCTGGGCGCTTCGGCACCGTTAACGTTCTCTGACTTCTCCTCTCAGCTGGCAGCGTGCTCCCCGCGGGCCCGGGTTGACCGTGCCCTGCTGGCACAGCCCCCGGCTTGGCCGCTCCCGGGAGCTGTTGTGGTTACGGCACCGCGTGCGTGCGTTCTCCCCRAGATGGAAATTGGGTGTTTCTGCTGGCTATTTAAATTATTTGTTGTTTCCATTTACCCACCCGTCTTCTTGCCCTCCCTCTGGCTTCCGGGGGTGGTGATGTCATCAGCTCGTGTATATGACCTCATGATGATTTCTGCCTGCGGGTCATGGGGGTTGCAGCCCAGGTCCAAAACCTGTGTTAGTCCTCTGCAGTGACTGTATTTTCCACATGCTAATTTTACTTGCCGGAGGTGGATTTTTTTATTTATTTATTTTTTATTATTTCTTATTTGTCTCTTCCAGATGTTTTCAAGCAGTTTTTTTTGTTGTTAAACTAATTCCATTCATGTTTTAAAAATTTATGAAAGCGCTAATAAAAATGTCAAAGTGGTAAAAATGTTAGCTTTTGCTCTGCTTTGATTAAATTTTGCAAACTGTTTTTGAATATTAAAAAGCAATATTTTTTTTATTCTCTCTCCCTCTCTCTCTTTCTCTCCAGAAGTGATTTGAGAGGCTTGTTGCATGGATATCACTCAGCAGGCTCATTTGCACTCCAGAACCTTGGTGCCATGCATCTCTATTAAATAACATAGACAAATTATTCTTTAAAGACACCAAACAAATTGTCACTTCTCTTGCATTAAACTGGAAGGAAGAGAGGGAGTGGGGAAGGAGGGGGGTGAACACAAAGGATTTTATCGCTTTTATTCAGTGGTCGGCTTTTTTAATTTCATGTATATTTTTTAATAATTGAGAAATCCATCGTAACTGGATTTGTTTAAACTTTTTATTAACAGGTCCATGTAAATTTTTGATTGCTGATTATTCAAATAATTGAACATTCTTCTGATGAAGAACGTTTTTATTTCCCTATCAGCATAAATTGGCTATAGAGAGGAAAATAAAGCAGGGCTTGCTACTATGCCGTATCCCATAGGGGTGGTTTTTGCAGGGGGACTTACAGTTCCTCTTCTCACTCTGTCAGAGCAGAGTGGTGCTCCTTGCAACTTTTGTTTCAGCCTTGCCTGGGAAGGAGGTGCTTTATGCAATAGCATGCAAATTTTTAAGGAGCTCCTGTTGTCTGTCTGGTGTCCTCCAAAAGGAGTGAGTGGTAGAGAGGGTGGAACTGATCATCATGAGGGCATTGCATCTGAGATGTCATTGCTAACCACAAGTGAACCCATTGCAAGCATGTCCCCACGTAGTCTGGGAAGCGTGTGTGAGTGGTGCCACGTTGTATTCCTCTCGAAAGCTTCAGCTTGAGGCAGCAGCGTGTGCAGTTGCCGCACTGAGCGCAAAGACCCACCAGTATGTCCCAGCTGGGGCCAATGCGTGATGAGTGTCAGCGCCTTGCTCCTTCACACTAATGGTGCTAAACGTGTTCTGTGCTCCTGCATGACTCTCCCATTCATAGTGCAGAGCTTCATGTTGGTCTCATTTCTGTTTGGGACCATCAGCCCCCTCTTCTTACTGCCATCTTGCTAATATGGATCTTTCCCAGCTTCATTTTTTTGTTTGATTTAAATGAACAGCTACTTTTCTTTTTACCCCATTCAGGAAATCATCGAATTCCCTATCCTGAAGCTGAATGGCAGGACAATGGAGATCGAATCCACCTTTCACATGTATGTTCAGCCTGTGGTGCATCCCCAGCTTACGCCCTTCTGTACAGAGGTAAAGTGCAAAGGTTCCCCGGTGCGCCAAGAGTATCTCTGGGAAGCAGGTTTCCATTGCACCGGGGGTTGGGATCAMCTCCTCGTGATGCAGCATGGTGTTGTGCCAGCCTCATGTTAAAGATAAGGGGAATCATCTTTATTATCGTAGCAGAGCATAAAGGCTTTGGCTTGGATTCATAACTAACTCTAGTTATGGTTATGATCTCCTAACAAAGATCAATTGTTTATATAACTAATGAATGTATTCCTGGGTGACCACAGAATTAAAATATTAATGCCATATTAGCGAATGGTCAAGATACCGGAGCCTGTCTGTAAGCTCTTAATGATTGTGCTGTGCTGCTCTTTGGTGGGGAAGGTCAAAGAGAGCCTGGTCCAAAGGAAGGAAGTGTTGTACTGCTCCATGGTTCAGAGGCTCTAAATGACTCTCCTATGT
This sequence comes from Apteryx rowi, assembly GCF_003343035.1. NCBI lineage: Eukaryota > Metazoa > Chordata > Aves > Apterygiformes > Apterygidae > Apteryx > Apteryx rowi. Next base: position 6,083,038 of record NW_020450982.1, read on the forward strand.
GCTTGCTTGTTGTGATTTGATGAGCTCCCCAGAATGGTAAGACAACCTACATATCTATTTTTAAGACTCTTTTTTTGATGTTGTGCCTGTGGGGTGCTTGAAATGATTGCTGGAGAAGTGAGGTCTTGTTACTTGGTTACACTCATTGCTGAGGAGAGTTGCTTTCCCGAGATGCATCCAGCTTTCCCCAGATATAGATGAGAAGATGAAGGTGGCATTCAAGGAACTGTGTAAATGTGATTTCTTATGGATCAAAGGAATCGGGGGAGGGGGTTTAATTTTTTTTTTCATTCAGCACAAAAAGTTAACCGTTTCTACAAGTGTGTACTTTTTCCACGTTGCAGACAGGGAAGTTGTCTAAGTTCCCTTTGCTCTGGGCTTTTTTCCTGCTACTCCCCTGTTTCACTGTCGGCCAGCCCAGGCACTAAAATACTAACTAGGGGAATCGGAGTACCCGAGTTCTTTGCAGACAGGACTGGGATTGTTGACACCATGATGCATTTTCCGTGACCTCAGTGGCTGCAGAATCAGGCCCTCAGCGTGCTTGTCCTGTGTGGACTAACTTGATTAAATGACTCCTCTGTGCTAGGTAGAGCCCCCTTCAAGGCCAGCCAGACCCTTCCACATTTCCACATTTTAAAAACAAATACTTTTCTTTTTTTCGTTGTCCTGTAACTGAAAAACAGGTGAAGGTATTTTATTTAAACTTTGCAAACCCCCCCCCCCCCAAAAAAAACAAACACCCTCTAAGCACAGACAGTAAGAGAGGCTTTCAGAAAGCTATAAATGTGTGAAAACGGGGCTATAATGGAAAATTTTTTGCAACCTTGTTACTAGAAGGCTGGACAACTACTTTAGCTGTCCTAGCCCACATGAGACTTGCTGGACATGTGCTTGTGCAAATGTATGCTGTGATAAATTTTAAAGCTTGCACCTGATCTGTGTCAAGAGACATGTTATCTTGTGGAGTAAGGCCCAAAATGTAAGGCTTGTATGTCGTCTACATTCTAGAGAAGTCGTTTCATTAATTAACTCCTACTGAAGTTACATTTTGGAGAAATTTCTCTGTTTTGTCCTTCCCCCCAGTGCTCAAGGTTGCAATTCTGTTACTGCATGAGAGTCTGCAAGCAAATTTGACTTGTTTGGCATGGTTTTCCAAGCTGAATGCAGTCTAAAGCATGCTATGGTGTGAAGAGGCACTAGGGGCTTGACACTGGGATTAGTGGCTTGGAGGTCCTCTGGACACCGAGCTTGTGGTCAAGACATTCAGCCCATCTTATGCTCCTTCACTGCAGTGCCGCTTTCTCTGTCTTCTCTCGCTCTTTGGAGCCAAGATGCCGGGGGCAGGTATTTGCCTCTCTGAGGCTTCGTGTCTCCTGTGTGTGGAGGGACAGAGCGAGAGAGGATGTGCGCTGAGCAGTGGTGTGCTGCGTGGCGGGCTGTGCATTTGCAGGAGCCCCAAGGATGGGCATGGGCTTCCCTGCCACAGCATCGCGCTGCAGTCTCTGCTCTGCAGCTGACCTCCTGCCTGGTATTGTGGGTACAGAGTGAAATAAAAATGGACAGCTCTGAAGCCAACAGGCAAAATGGTCACAAAAAACGCTCCAGCTTGTATATGTGGCACAAAATAGCCAAACACCAGGTTTGGGAAACTCTCTGCTATTAACAATGTGTGTTAGGGAGCTGCTTTTGATCACAGCCTGGAGACCACTGGCTCTTGGGCAAAACCCCAAGTAGCCCGTGCTGCTTAGCCCACAGCATGGCCGCTGTGCCACCTGTGTTGGCAGGCCTCCTGCCCTTCACAGTCACCTGGCCTAGCCAGGTTTGCAGGGGCTGACATGAGGCCTGGGGAACAGGGTAATGCTGCAGGGGCCTGTCACAGGATCTCATACCTAGCCTGACCTGGAAACACTGCCCTAAGAAGCAGAGGCAAGCTGGTCGTACTGAGGATTTTACTAAACAGTCACAAAAATACTCTTCCTCATTTGCACCTGCTTTTTGCAAAGGCTGTAGCTGTTGCATAAAGACCTGTGGGATTTGTGACTCTTGCTAGCAGCCCAGCAGGTCAGGCCTGCAGTGATAGTGTGGGGGCCTGCCCTGAAGGCTGTACAAGTGATACCACCAGTTCATGGGCCAGTTGTCCCTCTAACACCTGATGTTGCTACTACAGTAACTCCTCTGCTCGCTGCAGACCTCTGGCTTGCTCTTTCTTACTCTGTTATGCTCTTCCTCCTTAGACCCCAGCTCTTGCCCCTGCTCTTGCTCCTTCGTGCTGAGTGAGAGAGCCTGGGCACCTCCTGCACAGGGCTGGGGGAGCGTGGAGCATCTCCCTCCCTCCTCACGCACTCGGTCCTGCTGGGGAGGAGAAGACGCCTGCCCGTGGCTCATGGGATGCTTTCTGGTGTTGGTGGTTTTGCCTGGCGTGCTGACAGCTCCTCCCTCCCAGTGTGCTGCCTCTGTTGTGTGTGCTGCTGGATTTTGGGGATGCTGAGTGAGGAAGAAAGGCAGAAGGACTATAGCTGGACCCAGAGGCAAGAGCTGGGGTGTGCTGTGTACGCGGCCTCCAGCTCCTGCAGAACCACTGCCTGCACAGCTCCCAACCATCAACTTTCAGCTGTTTTGTTCTCTTAAAAAATACCCATTTTGCTAAATGCCAGTAAAGGGCTTTGTCTAGGCACCTCTACTTACAAAGGGTGAGATTTATTGGCCTCTTTGTCTACAAAGAAAGACCAGGGCTGATTATCAGATTGTACACCAGAGACAAGTGCTTATGTAATCAGCAAAGTGTCTTGGAGTAGAAATACGATGGTTTCCGAGATAAACTCTGTAGGAAAAGCAGTAGTGTTGACATTACRCTGGAGCCTGTCTGCCGTGCTGCCTTTTTTTCCCCTCTTCCCTCCACTCACTGCCTTTACCAGGAAGCAACAAGACTGCTTCATAAAGAGTATGTGTGAGGTTTGCTGGGGTCCCTCGACCTCATTCCCTGGATCTGGAGCATCAGTTGAATTTGTTTCCTTCCTGAAGAAGACGGCACAGTGTGGCAAGGGTGTCTACAAGGGTGTAGTACTCATGGGCACCCTCATGGCATCCCTTTGCTTTAGTCTTGCTCTGTGTCTGCGCTTACCCCTGGCCGCGAGAGGGTTCCTCTGACGTCCCGCGCCAGCGGCCAGGAGCACATCTTCCTGTGCCTGTTCATTCTGTAGCTCTGATCCTGTCCCCTTTCTCTTCACCTACCTCTGTAAAACAACAGCTCCTGAAGCTTGGTTATRATGAGTGGTGTGATGAACATTTAGGTTGAGAAGGTGGAAAGCACTTGCAGGTAGCTAAAAGCTGTTGCCAGGTATAAAAAAATCATCATGCTCCTTTGGAAGATGCCAGTGGTTTGTCTGGTTGGTGCCCAAGAAAATTCATGCCAGGTGCTTAAGTGAAAGGTTCCCTCTATATGCAAGATGCTCATACAGGCTTTTTCATGGTACTTTGCTCTTTTTTAGTGATTAATTTTTATTGATTTTTTTTTTGTCCTGAAGGAACAGACAATAAAAGTACAAAAAGAAAAATGCCTTATAACTTTATGTTCCCAAGTACCATGTGCTTCATAGGATCACCAGTCAAACTTTACAATAGCATAATTTTATGCTTTTATACTTTATCAAAGCTGCAAGACCAGATAATGCTGTGGACACCCGATGCACTAGGTTGGGTGTTACAGATGTATGTAACTGAACAGAACGGAGCAGGGAGGATGAGAGAGCAGAGATCCAGACCCTTTTGAGCAGTGTCTGTATTGAAGCATAGCAGTGGAACAGGTGTATGTCCCTTTGTATTCATACGTGTGACTTCTGCTGCRAGGGTCTTGGTGGGTGTCTGCGTGGCGAGGTGTCCTTGTATGAGTGAGCTGGTACCTCGCTTGGCCTGCCAGGTGAGGAGGGGTAGTTTCCTTCCTCTCAGGGAGGGAAGGAGCCTTGGGCAAGATCAAACAGTGACTGCTTGGTGGAACTCTGACCCCCTGCTGCTGCTTTCCCATCCCTCCCTCCCTCCTGATGGGAAATGTTTGGATTAGGCCATTCTAGCCCCATCTACCTGTACCCATCAGGGAGTGCAGCGCTGAGCACATGCAGTCTGAGGCTATCCAGAGCAGTGGAAACCATTCGCATAGGCCCTGGCTGTGATCCTGAGAAGTTGCCTGTCACCCTTCCCCAAATGCTCATCTTTATTCCCAGAGGTTTGATTTGAGCTGCCCTCAGAGAGCCAGAGCCAGCGCTTTGCAGTAGATGAGCTGCGCATCTTTGCCAGGTAAATGCATGGAGAAGATGACACCAAGAGAAGGAAGAAACAAGCCAATGAGTGTTTAAAAACTGCTCTAAAGAGCCATGCATTAATCTCTTAAATCTATCTGCCTCTTAGAGTATGGGAAGTCTGTAGGCAGCAGCTGTTACCCAATTAAAATACAGATTAATATAAAAACAGTTTCTGGAATATAAAAGAGTGTCTGTGTCCCCCCCACTTCCTTAAAATTCCACCTAATAATGACTTGATGAACTTCAGAAACCCACCTAGAGGAACTCTGCTTTCTTAAAATTAAAATACTTTCCCTAAAAGGTATATATTACTATTCCATGGAAGTCACTATGAGAAAATAATCTTTCCACTTACAGCTTATGCAGCGAGTCAGGTATTTGGTATTCATTAAATGTAATTACAATTTAATTGAAGTTTAATCTTTTTTTTTCTTTCTTCCAAGTTCAGTGCTGTAAGCCAAGCAGCCAAAGAAACAGAGAGGTAGAAACAGTTGAGCCGGTTTCAGTTGCCTGCATTTAATAATACAGAGCCCTGTGGTTTGGTACAGGACTTCAGTTTCACAACTAGGCAGAGCTGATATGAGTTGCTCTTAGGTGGTGGGAAGGCTGCTGGTAACTCTCGACTGGCTGCTGTGGCTTCTGGGGGGGCTTGGATGCCGTGTGCAGCTGGTAGGACATGCTCTTATGCTGTGCTTGACCTTTGTTTTATGAAAATGTGTGAGATGTGTAGCTTCAGGAAAGTGCAATATAAAGCGAAATACTGTAGTGTGCGCTTGTTTTAATAACGATTTTTTTAATTACTTGGGTGCATTGATGGCAAGCTACTGACCTCCAATATTCAATATGTTAAAAGACAGTTTTGTCAGTTGGAAGGCAGACAGAAAAATTATTTATTTTCCACATGCCTCAAGCTATCCTGGGCAGATGCAGGCAAAGACCCATGAGCCTGTATGTTTTTGTGCATGTGCCTACCTTTAAACAGCCAAACAGTCCTGGTAAAGTCAGTGGAATTAGCTGCTGGCAGGGTCTGTCCCTGAGGAGCCCACTGAAAAARACAAGTGCGTTAGTAGTCTAGAAGAAAATGTTTTTTCTTCAGATTTTATTCAGTTGTTTTAAATACAATGTTTGTTGTCTGCTTTTTAAAAGGCAGAAGAATGTTGTGATGGACTATCAGAAAATACATATGCTTGCTGCCCATCACAGTGGAGGATGAATGGATTCTCTACACTTCTCATTTACCAATAATAGTTTATTCTGTTTATCTAATATTATGCAATTTTGGTGTCATCATGACAGCAGGGGAATGCCTGCAGATGCCGGTAGTCACTTCTGCCTGTGCAAGTCAGGGCAACATCAAAACTGGAAACTACGTGTTGAAAAAAGGCAGCAGGCTGGGCACCATGTCAGTACATGAAGCGGAGGGCATCGCTGCACCCCTAAGTGGATCCTGCACTGTTGGGAGTTCAGTGTTTTATGGTGTGGGTAGGAGCCCTCCTGCTCTGCTGTGTTTGAGATGAAGCTCTGCCCTTGCTTGGGGTTGGGACAGCTGCCAGGGGCGTTCTGCCGTAGCTGACTCCTCGGTATTGTCCACATGGGTCACAGGAGCGTCTTTTAGCTGCGGGAAGGAGGACAGGAGAGGAGATTTTCTAATGATCTTTTGAATGCTGCTCTGATTCCTGCTTTCTGTTTGTCTCTTGTTTCAGCTGACTGGGATTATTCAAGGCATGGTGGATGGGCAGCCAAGCCTCCAGCAAGTGCTTGAGGTAAGAAGAATAACCTTTAGTTCCCGAACTCTGACCTCAGGTCCTGTCCTTCCCTCTCCATCTCTTTCTCTGCACCCTCCCCTTTCTAAGAATCGAACCGCGTAATTTGACTATGATTACAGCTTCATTAGAATAACATTTGCTGTCACGTTGGTGACATGCTGCTGAGAGTATTGAACCATTGATCTGTCATCTCCAGCTGTTCATGTCAAGGGTACTGACAAGATATCCAAACTCCTGCCAGCAGATATGAGAAGAGGCTATTCTTGCTTGAGCCAGTTTTAAAGCACCAAGACATTGCTTGAGACCACTGCTCTGGTAGCTGTGCCTCCTTTTTCCTTCCACTCCCTCAGCACCTTATTAAATTAATTTTCTCTACCTATTTAAATGCTCAATAATACATGTAGTATAGAAGGAAAATGCCTCTAAAATCTAATCTGGAGAATGTACGAATGCAGATATAGCCCTAATAATGCCATCTGCTTAATGTTGAATTCCTACAGCATTTAGGGCTTAATTAGCTTGGAAGTATTTCTCCATCAATAGCTTTTGTTGGTAGTCAAATAGTGAAGGAAACCTCCTCAAGCAGAGTCCACTTAGGTTGCAGGTTGCTGTTCGATGCATTGTCTCTGTCAGGATTTCCATTGCTGTGTTACCTAATTGTTCCTAATCAGAATAATTGCAACAATTGCTTATGTGAGGAAATCAAATTAAAGGCTTTAAAATCCTCCATGGAGATAGCACTTCATGGGCGCTTACATCAGGGATTTTAGAAAGGTTACAGCTGCTGTCCCTTGCTCCCTGGAGCCTTGTGCAGGGATGGATGCAAGATCCCAGCAACCTAAGGGAGGCAAAAGTGCCTCACAGGGACAGGAGGCAGGATGCTACTTTGAGGGGTGCTTTCCCCTGCGAGGGCTGTTTTACAGTTGGTTGCAGAAAGAAGCCCCATCTTCTGCCAGAAAGGCAGTGGCAGTGCCATGAGGCCAAAGATGGCATTCTGTGGAGGTGACATCTCGCATCCAAGGCAACCCCCCTGGTCCCTAATGCTCTCCAGAAGGCATATTACAGCAGTACGTGTGTGTAAGCATACGTATGTCTGCATCTGCTTCCCCAAAGGAAAAGCCYTGTTTGCTCAAATGCTACTGGAGTACTCCAAAAAATAGTTCACTCTGTTTCTAGAGGAGTTTCATACTGTGGAAACATTTCTGTACGTTTTTGAACACCTTTTCAGTACAATTAATACAGCTACAGCTTTCTCGATTTAAATGAGATTTGGGCTAAATGAAAATAAACTTTTTGGTTAAAATGAGATTTTGGGGCATGATAGCTTTTTCAGGAGCTGAAGGCATCAAGTGAGGGAAGAGAGGAGGGATTTCCCTTGCTGAAGCACTGGAAATGCTGTTATGCAGCCTCACTAACAGCAGTGAATTGCCTGTCACCTGCCACCGGAAGGTTTCGGGCATTTCACAACAAGGACTTCTTAGATCTAGCTAGAATACTGCAAGTGTTTATGATGAGGGTTTATTCTAGCTTAGTTATTCCTGATTAATCCCCAAGGTGGATGTGCATTTTTCTGATGAATGTAGCCCATTTCCAAAGTGGATCCAGAACAACTGTCCCTACAGGGAAGTCAATCAAGAATATTGGATTCACTTTAAATCCACACTGTACCCTTCCCTGAACAAACCTGTCCTCAGAACTGTAAGGAGGAAAGAGACCCAGCCTAGAAAGGAAGGGCACACATGGCTTGGTTGTTATGGCCATGCGGTGCTTGTGCGTGCCCAGTCCTTCCCCTTCGATCCATGTCCCATTCCCCTTTGAGATGCATTAATTGGAGTGTATGTGAAATGTTGTAGATGAGGGGCACTATCACAGGATGCTTGTGTTTCYCCGCAAGTCAAAGCAGGTAATCTGTTTTGCTGCCTGTTTCCCTTCTGTTCCCGGTCTGATACCTGGAGGACCATAGTGGGTCCTCTTGGTTTAGGCTCTCCTTCCCATCCTTAGCCCCCACTAGAAAACTTCAAGAAATAAGTAGGTTTCTCATCACTGACAGGGACTCAAGTTGTGCTTCACTACTGGCCCATTTGATATGGAGAGAAGAAAAGAGGAGAGAAGCCAAGTAATACTGCATCTGTATTGTCCCATTAGTGCTGCACAACTTCCATCCTTCTATGAGCAGAGCTGCTGTGGTGTCTGATAAGATCATCTCTGCTCTGGTTGCCTGATGTCTCCTATCAGAAATCTTCAAAGGTCCAAACGTGCTGTTGTTGAGATGGCAAGCAAAGAGAGAAAAGAGAGAGGGAGAGGGGTGGATAAGATCTCAATTTTCTTCTCTCTTGATTGCAAGCAGCTTATCTGAGTTTAACTGTTGTGGCTCAGCCTGTCTCTGCAAAACTCATCCCCTTTTCTTGCCTTCCTTTCAGAGGGTTGACGAGTGGATGGCGAAGGAAGGCCTCTTAGATCCCAGCGTCAAGTCGATTTTTGTGACCTGCGGTGACTGGGATTTGAAAGTGATGTGAGTATGGAAGGGGAGGGAGATTTTTCTCAGCTTTATTGCTCCATGCTTGCCTGTAGTGTGTACATCTTTGCAAACATTTCCTGCCTGCAAACAAAATCCTCCTTCCACCTTGAATTGCTCTAGCTGTTACTGACTGGTATGATTTCACAGATCTCTAATTTGGTGGAGAAGGATGGAGGATGCTCATCTCCTGGCCCCATTTTGTTCCTTCCCTGTTAATTCTGCTGCAGCCTTGGCTATTTTTAACCCCTTGCCAGCATTCAGTGGAGAGCTGTGGCTGAGAAGCCTGCAAGCACTCTTCATGCTGCACTTGATTTCTGCAGTGGTTCCCCTTAGTTTCTAAGCTTCTTGCATCCACGAGCCTCTGGCTGTCCCTAGTCTTTGTTTCCCAGGGTATCATTGTTTGTTGTACATAATGAGGAGTGGAGGAGGGTTGCTTAAGAAGAAAGGTAGGTGCCAGGCATAGTGCAAGATCACTGTCTAGGATATTTCCTATAAAAAATGAGTTTCTTTCATACCCAAGAAAAGTTTAAACTGGGGCTTTGTGGTGTTTCCTCTTTTACCTATTATACTTCCCAAAGAGAACATTGCTCTTGTTTTTGATGTTCCTGGTCTGTGAATGCTTCAATCCAAATTTCATCCTGAGAGACTGGGTGGATAGAAAGTTACCCCTTCACTCAGTAGATTGTGATGTGCATATYGCATCGTGCCTGGCATCTCCTCTGGGAATAGAGAGGATTAGATTTTTCATGCAGAGAAGGGAACAGGAGTTAAGGATGGGTGTCTCTAAGTGCACACAAGAAAGTCTTTGTCTCACTGTACAGCCAAATCAAGCAATGGTCCTTACCTGACTTTCACATGAAAGGCCTTCTCTCTGTCATCTTGGTGCATTAACTGTATGCAAACCACAGAGYAGTCTTTGTAAAGAGAATACGAGCCAAGTCTGGCACACTTTATCAGTGTTCTTATCTTTGAGGTCATGCTTATCAGCTGGGCAACAGAGTCTAAAGAGTACCAGATGGGAACCTGCACTGGGATCTGCAGGTGCTGGTGTACATGCCTGTCTCATGAAAATAGCTGGACCAGTGGCCCAAAAGCTTGATTTTTTTTTTTTTTAAAGGAGTTAAATGTCAAAGAATTAGATTAGTCTAATCTGTAAGGTGTTTGCAGATCAGTGTCACATTGTGCTGAATTCGCTTGGATTCCTATAATCTCTCCTCAGCTTTTTATTTCCTTAGAGTGCTGGGTAAAGACTCTTGTTGTTATCACATCGATAAAGCTTGGGCTTGACATATCCAATGTTAAACTGACATCCACAACTCGTTAGTAGTGTTACTTGGTTTTCACTTTGACATTGGTTTCCCTAAGTCTGAAGCCTAAATAAACTGCTCGCAGCTTGGGAGCAATCAGCACCAGTTCTTTCCTGCAGAGTGGTCTTTGTAGAGTGGCAGCTCCTTGCCTGTTCTTGCTATGATTAGTGAGACACGAGCCATGAGGACCGAGGTGGCAGCGCAAGCTCCAGTGGAGAGGGGAAATTTGCCATGCTCCAGACAGGAGTGTGGCATGCTAGCTCTTGAGTCAAAAGCTGGGTGTTTGTTGAGTCAAAAGTTGGGTGTTTGTTGGGGCCATGTCCAGAACTGGTGTATGAGCGTATTCCCCAATTCCTGCATAACTGGTTTAAATTAAAAGTGGGGCTTATTTTTCTTTATATTTCATGTTTAAACTTTTGTTAGAGACCAACACAAAGACAGCTGAGGAATGTGCCGAACTGTCATTTCTCATCTGTTCTCTTTTCTCAGCTCTTTACTCCTGTATTGCTGTCCTGAGAGTCCAGTTTACTGCTTTTGGTGATGGTTGTGAGGAACAGAGTTGTGACTTGCCTGTGCACGAAGCCCATCTTTCTATCCCTTCCACTGTGGGATAAGGGTCCCCAGCTAATGGCATCCTAACTTGGTATCTGTATGGAACAGGCAACCTTCTGAGGGTTTTTGCTTCAGAGCTCTACAGTGGGCAAAGRGTGACTGTGTCCTCTCCTCTGCTGAGAGCTGCTGATTTTTCTCCCTGAGCCAGGAAAAGTTGTTCTTGATCCCCATTATGCCACCTGTCCTGGGGCCTGAAAGGCAGTTTGTCCTGCAGATGCTCTCCACATTTCCTTGCAAGTTGCCTGTGATCCTTAGAAGTGAGTGAATTGCTCTCTGTCTTCTTCCTTGCTCTTAAAGCAACATGTTTATCTTTCTTCAAAACTGCTAGCTGGTAACTCCTCCTTTTGCTACTAGATTTCTCTATCCTTGTCTGATTAGTTTTGGTAATAAGAGTACCAGACAAACATAAGCGAAGATCAGCCCCACTCCTTGTGAGCCATGGGTGTTATGGGGTGAGCTGGCCAGCAGGACCTGCAGTTCTGGAGCTGAGATACTTGATTCGCCATTTGCAGTGGTCTCTCGCATGGATTGTGCCTTACTAGTCAACTGTAAAAGAAGACTCCACTCCTGGCCATGAGGTTGCAGTGAGTGGTTCATTTCTCCCTCTTCCTTTAAAATTTTTTTTTTAAACCATTAACTTCAGAGTTCAATCCTGAAGCATCTCCAGGGCAAAGCAGAAAATGCATTTCATGTTTCCAACCACATGGATACAGGGAGTCTGACTGCAGCCGCTTGGCGAGTAGCACATCATGCCGCTCCGTCACCGATTGGGTGCAGCAGCGTGTAGCATCACATCTGATTAGTGCTATGCCAGTGAATGAGGCTTGAGTGAGGACTCCCTGCCAGCTCTGACTTGTCTCATTTCCCATTACTTTTATCCGTCACCACAAATGCCGAGTCTCCCTCCTGAACTAATTAAGTTTGTGTGTGTTTAGACACATTGCCAAATAGGGTTTAGCAAAGCAGAACTGAGCATCTCTTTTTAAACAGGGAAGCCACAGAGCTGAAACAAGGTTGTTCAGACAAGGAGATACAGCATCAGGGATGTGGAACATCTAGGAAATATTCCAGGGAATCACCCTGTACTTCCCTAAAAGACTTGCAGTGTAGTTGGTGCCCTCTTCTACTGTGTGGAGACTACACATTTGGCACAGAAGGCACTGGGGTGGTAGGAAGGGAGGTGGTGACTACTTATCCAAGGTTGCWGAAGTATGTTCTTGGCAGCATTGCTCAATAAAAAATGGATTTCAGGGGGTTTCAGGAAAATGAGSTGAGATGTTCCAAGAAGGGCAAGGTCCTTACTCTGGGGTGAAGACATGCCCACTGGAACCTGCTTCAGGTACTTGCAGACTGTGTGCAGTGTGTTGGAGGTGGAAGGGAGTAGTGCAAACCATCTGATTTGTGCATAGCCCTTGTAAGTGCTTGTGGCTGGTCCTGTGGGGCCTCACTATGTTACTTGCACCCCCAGTGAAGGCTCACCTCTCTGCTTAAATGTAGCCCTCCAGAGTGGGGTCTTGATGTGTTACAAGCCTTTGCCATCTGGCATGTGAGCAAATTTAGGAGAGCGGCAGAGTATCATGTGGGAGGGCAAGAGGTGTGGGTGGAAGGCAGACGGCCTGGATGCCAGGATTAGTGTCTCTTGCTCTTGTTCATGTGAGGTTTTAGTGGCAACATGTTGTCCTCAGCACTCTGTAGCCACTGCTGGAGGCACAGCACTCATGCTTCCACTCATGCTTCCTCAGAAATGTAATGCTGCCCCTTTATGAAGAGCTGCTGGCTACCGAGGACCTGAGTGTGGCAGTGCTTCTTGGCTTAGGGAGCTGTGACTTGAGGCAGGTCCATTCTTAACTCTGCTACTCCTTTTCTCAGGTTCCTTGGCTTAGTAGTAACAGCTGCTTTTGGTATTCAGTGCTATCTGAGCCTGTAGCATTCGAGATGGAAACTCAGCTGCTGAAAGACCTGTGAAGCCTCTGCTTGGCTCAGGGGTCTTCAGAGAATGAGGCACTGCGTGGATTCAGACTTGTTTTTTCTTGCACGTTGGAGCTTTCTTGGAAGGTCACAGAGCTGTTTCTATCTGGCTTCCCTCTGACAACTRGGAACACAAGTCACAGTGAGCTGGGTGCCAGGAAAGGGACACCAAGCATCTGGGAATGGCTTATGGAGGTTCAGCACATGAGTAAAGGTCCCCAGCCCTGCCACCAAAGGCTGTGTTATGGCTGTGGTGGAACATCCCAAGCAGAGTCCCTATTGGAGTGACTGGGTCGCTGCTGTGGGAGCCCATTGCACAAGAGGGCTCAGAAATTGAATACTGATCCTCCCCTGGCTGTGCTTGGATTAACCGGCTTTCAGTGCTTGATGTGCRTGAACCAGGCTGGAATGGGGGAGACAGCAGCTCTCCTCCCACCCCTCCCCTTCCCTCTTGTTAAGATGCAATTTCTTTAATGAGGAAAACCTCTTGAGTAGGAACATCACCTTTCTGAAGGCTTGTCCTGACAAGACAGTTCAAGCCGACAGAATCACATATCAACTTCAGCAAATATCAGTCACTCATTACAGAGACTCTTCTCCCCCCACCCCCCAGCAACACCCCTCGTTCCCAGACAAGGAAATGAATCATACTGCTGCTCTTGAATACATCATGACAGTCGTGGTTCTAATGAGAGAGGGCCATTCATTCTGGGTGGAAAGTTCCCTGTGTCGACACAGAAATGTTATTAATTAAAGAGAGCTACCTGAAGCAAAAGATGAAAGGAGCACCAGACCTGCCAAGCTAACGTATGAGTAGGGATACAGCCTCGTTAGGCACACGGTCCTCAGGCCTCTGAGTGCTCAGCAGGAGGATTGCTTTAGCCTGTTGCAAGGAGCTATCCTCCAAGTTTAAAAGCTCCAGAGCCAAATTCACACTTGGCCTGGACCTCATCCTGCACCCAAGATGGAACTGCCACTAGTGATTAAGCAAATTACATTGATGTGATATTGGGTAATGGGGGTAACATACCTCTGAAGGGCTAAGGGAGCTGCTGACTGCAGATGATTTTAGTGGAAAGAAGAGGGTACTTGGTGTCTGCCAGAGTTGAGTCCTTGTACTGTAAACGTTTTAGCATGGTTTATCTCCTCTAAAATGTCAGATTGCCTCCCTCTATGTATGGAAACATTCTGCCTCCTCTTTAAGCGCAATGTGAATTAATCTTGGCAATAAAAGACAGGTGTTTACTGTGTGTTTAGCTACAGAGCCGAGATACAGTGAGTTTAAGTGATATGCTTGTGGACATGCATGCAGTCAGAGGCAGAGAAAGGAGCTGAAGCTAAATCTGCTGAATCTAACTGCAGCACCTTAATGTCAAGAGCATCAGTTAATCCTCCTCTTTCCAGTTTTGGGTCATTCCGCAAACACATTGGACATAATCAAATAGGTCAAAATGCTTACAGGCTGTGCTCTGTATACTTCTGATATGAAGATGCTTGTACTGCACTTACTGCGGGAGATTAGAACATGCTAATTTATTTCTTTACAGGAAACTACTGCTCAGAAGTTTTTTATTTTGTTAAATAAGTGTTAAAAGGCAAGTGCTCTCTAATRTAGTGATAAAACACAGTGAAGTGTCTTGAAATGTTTATAGCCCTTGGTGCACTTTCTAGGTTGCATATTAGTAAATTCTGAGCAGTGAATTATACCACTGCTTAATTTTATCTTACGCTTTTAATTCTTCCTGTGCGACTTGCACTGGCTGGGAGGAGCGAAACACTTGCTTTCTCAGACCAGGCTCTGAGTGGGGTTGGTGGGTTGGTCTTTYCAGCCTTCTGCTCTGGAGGCTTGGTTTGAGATCTACCTAAGGTCATGAGTGAAGAAGGATTGATGGCATTAGTGTCCCTTGTGCATGCTGTTCTTTATCACAGAACCAGGAGGGGTTTGGCAATCTCTGCTCGGGGGAGAAATTGCAGAGGGCCACTGAACTGAGTGAGTGGGACCACTTGAGCTGGGGGGAGAAGCAGGAAAGGCATAGGGTGAGCTGGGGGGTGGCAGCAGGACAGGAGGTATTTTCTGAGGGAGCCTTGGAGAGTAACAGGGAAGAACAGGTAACTGAAAAATGATGTAGGAACCCAAGTCTAAAAGCAATTAAACAAACACTCTCCAACTAGAATCTTTTGATTAGCTTTTTCTGTTGTTTTTAGCGGGAATCATTTTGCTGACCAAGCCTATGGTGTATCCCTTCACATGGTTACATTGGCTCAAGGAAGAGGGTGGTGRACTATAGTGCAGGGATGGGACTGAGTATGCAGGGTCAAGAACCTTTTGAGTCAGCTTTGCTGCTGGAGTTGTTCATGCAATTACATCCTGAAGTGCATTGCTGGAGCTAAGCAAGGGARCCTTACAAGCATGCTCTTCTCTAGCACTTACAGGGAGTAACACTGAYCCCATTTGCTTCTGTGACCCTGCAGGCTTGCCTTTTGTTTTTTRAAGGAAATGATATCACTTATGCAAAATAAATTCTTAATTTTTAGGTTTCTCCCACTGTGCTACACTCGTTTAAATAAAAGTGTACACTTGATTTTCATTATCCTTCTGCAGTGGTTCCCCCGGCTGTCTCCTGTTCCTGCCTTTGTTTGAAATCCGTTGATTGCATGAGAACTGCTGCGAGTTGTGTTGTCTGAGATGTGTGACTCTGGGAGTGTCTTTGGGGTAAGCGTTGGACATGAAATCTTTGCATGGGGATCATCATGACATGGACTCTCACCTTTAGGTCTGCTGGCTCTCTGGCGCATGATGGCAAAGACTTTTGCCATAGTTGGAGTTATAGTGGCCACAGATTTGGTGAGCTGTGATGCCYGATGCACTCTGTGGACTATGGGCTCTGCTGCTTGGGAATTAAGACCAAAGAAGTTGGAAGCAATGTGAAAAATGATGAGAAACTTGGAGTAAATTTATGTTGTAGGGGGGAATAAGACAGGCATTGCAACAAATACTTTATTTCCAGCAATGAACCATTGGGATGGGATAATCAATAGAGATTGTGGATTTTCTATCCCTGGGTAACATAACTCAAAATTTCTTGCTTTTGGAAACAGTCATGCAGAACTGAATGCAAGTCATTGGTCTCAGTTTCAGCTGCTCATACAGTGAGGAAGARTAATTCCCTCAGCAGGAGGAATCTCAAAGGTGAATTCCATACCCAGTGTTATACTGAATTCACGCAAAATGTCTTAAAAATTGAGGGATCTATAATGGATATTCAGTAAAAAGCATACCCCTGGCCCTCTCTGCCTGTGGAAAGACCCCTTTAATAGCAACTCAGCATCATGGTTATCCTGTCCCTGGGAACTGAAATGCTGGCTGACTTGAGGACTGTAGAGGATAAATCACTGGAGGGCTGTTTGGCCCGAATCTTGTTGCCTGCAGCATGTGCGAAAGAGAGTAGTTTCATAAACTGGGAATTTTCTTTATTACTTTGAAGGGTTTAATTTTTCAAGCATTAGACAGCCAGGGCTAAAATGTCAGCTTTCTCCCTTTGGATCTCGGCTCTTCTTGCTTCCTGACCAAAGCAAAGCAGTTGTGTATTGGCATCAGTGCTGCTTTCCCAGTGGCTTGGCTGGGAATAGCGCTCTCATGGCTTCTCTGGTTAGAGAGCTCTGCTTGAAAAATACAGCTAACCTGGGAGCAGCGTCTTTCCCCTTTCGCTTGCTCTATTCAAGCCTTGTGTAACTTGGTAGCTTGCTTGAAAGCATTTTATTTGTTTGTAAGTTTGTTTCCTGTTGGGAGCCATTTTCCTAGATGGGTTCAGTCCCTTTCTTCCTGAAGCTCCTAGCTGGCAAAGACCTACTGGGCCATCTTGAGGTCATCCCTGGTATTTTCCCTCCAGCGTATTCTCCTGTGCATTGTCCAGCTGACTGTCCGTATCCTGAGGAGTGGATGTCTGGGTGTGTGCAGGGCACTCGGGAGCATGCTGGAGCTGCAGACTAACTTTTTGAGCTAAATCCATTTCACGCTGGAGTTGCTGTTTTCTGTGTTTGGTCAGGGTGCTGTCCTCAGCCTGGCAGTCCAAAGACAGTGTCTTGTGCTCAGAGATTCCCGGGGCCCGGGTCTTAACAGTGATGCGAGGTAAGTGAAGGTATGAGAAGAAAGAGCAGAATAGAAGAGTTTGGGGGAAGGAGAATGAGGGAGCACTGAGATGTGCCAGCAGGTCTGTGTCAGGGAAGCTCATACTACCGGGATTTTGTCATGCCTAGGTCTCACCAGCTTTGTCCCCTTCTCTATGAACAGGGTTATCCTCCCCTCTCCCCAGCACCTATGTTCTGGGGCGCCCTTTTCATCAGTGCCCCTTGGTCATCTCTGTTTTTCCCTGCTTCGATTTTTTCCAGCTGTGTGTGGGCCAGACTCAGTCCGCATGGCCTGCCTCAGTGCTGACCCGTAGGTCAGCCTGTCGGAGGTGCTTGGGCACTGGGTGAGTTCAGCTTCCATTCCTGCTCAGTGTCGCACGTGTCCTCTGCAAACCAGGCAGAGGGAGGAGGCTGGTGGGAGATTGCCAAGACCTCTCCTCTGCTGGAGCTCGCTGTGCTCCCAGCTCTGAAGAGAACTGTTACATTTTATGGACCATTTAGCTTCCCAATGGTGATCCTAATTCTTCACAGCATGTATGTGCCATTTCTTGGTTATTAAAAGGACCCCTGAAAAGGAGCTGCCCTCTGAGTCAGTGTTCTTCCATGCAGTKAATTGCAGGAGGGTTTTGCTTAGACTGTGAGGTTTAATATTTCCAAACTCTCCCTGTGCTAAGAGGGTGAATTAATACCCATGTCTCCCTGCGGCTGCGGGGAATGACCCTTGTGTGTTGCCACTAAGCAGGCGGGRGAAGAATGTTTCTATCTGGTGTAATTCAAACTTTGAATTGCTCTGAAGGAAGTCCACTTGCTTTCTGCATAGAGATCAAGGGCGCTTTAAGGACTAGCTGGCCAGGTGTCTCGGTCTTTCATCTCAATATCCTTATATAGTGTGACACTTCAGGTGCCAAAATAGCTTCCATTCCTTGGGGGCCCAAGCAAGCTGCACGGTTACTGGGAAAGGAGTGATTACCTTTGACTGACGAGTTAGCCGAAGGATGGATTGCTGTGGTTACACAGCAGGTGTGAGATGGATGGATGGGAGGTGGTTTAAGGGGAGGTTCTTGTCAAGTCACTGTGGTGCGTATGAGAAAACAGAGACAGCAAACCACTAGGCTCTGTATTTCAGGTGTGAGGAAGCTGCCGAATTGTGAAATGCCAAATGAAATGTTACTGCCATGTGAAGCACAGCAATGTGATAGAGTTCATGAGAGTGGTGTAAAAGAGACCACGTGTGGCTAGTGTGGATGGGTTAATGTGTGCAGGGGTGATAGGCTTAGGCTGGATTTTGTCACTAGGGTTGCCTTGCTTAGGAACGCAGAACCTAGGTGGAAAGAACTCATGAAAAGAAATTGGAGCTTGCAAGGAGAGAGCTAGAAGTCATCAATTGCCAAAGTTTTCTGCATTGCTGCAGGCCTGGAGCAAGTTGTTGGCTTAAGTGGCTCTAAGCACCTTGGTCTTGCACTGGATTTCCAGGTAAGGTAAAATTAGGAGGGGGTTAGTAATTAATTCCTCTTGCTGTGACCAGTATGGGAGATGATTCTGTCTTGCCACTTCTCCCCAGAAGTTTCTTCAGAACCTGGTAAGGACTCTGGTTATGAAATCTGGGAAGCAAAGAGGATCCCTGGGTGCCTGACAATTCCTTTTCTGTGCTGGTTCATTCTTGCAGGCAGCCTCAGGCTGCCTGTCTCTTTGTTAAGGGAGTGACAGCAATGTGACACCGTGAAAATAATTACTAACAAATCACAGTGGTGACTGCAAACAGCTCGCTGTCTTCAGAGGCATGTCAGGGAGCATTAGAGCAGGGCCGTGGGAGCTGCATAGCGGCTAGGGGGCTCTTTCTCTGCTCTAGGCTGAGGGAAGACGTTCAGAGACCTTTGGTGCCCGCCACCCCCACATCATTCCCTTCTCGTTGGCTTTTTCTTTCTTTCCTTTCTTCCCTGCCTTTGCCATCAATAATTAAGCCCATTAATTGCACAGTGAGTTCAGGAAAACTGAAAATGGTAAGACCAGGCTTCTGCCTCCCCTGGATTCAGCAACCAGCCACAAAGCAGCGGAGGAATTTCTGAAGGGCTGTGGTGGATGGAAGCACGTGCAAGTTGCATTCCTCATCTTGCAGCCCTTGCATGCTGCCCTGGGCAGTGATGTTTATTAACTTCATGCCCCCAGGAATTTGTCTGCTACTGATATAGTTGCAGAATGGCCTGTGTCCTTGCCCTCAGGAGCCCCCAATCTCCGTGAACCTGAAAGTAGTTTGTATTTTTGCGGAGCATCACAGGAAATGCAAAATTGACTGGCATCTCCAGCAGAAAAGAGGAAGAGGAATGAGAGGACCTTCTAGGTGCAGTAGGAATGATGCCAATCAGCATGGCTGAAGCTCAAGGTGAACATGGTCCTTGAGTGAATAAACAGCAGACAGGTCACAGGTGAAGAAGGCTGGTAGCAAACAGAGCAGCTGGAGAAGTTGCTGCAGAGATAAGGCCCTTAAACTTTTGTGTCTGTGGCTATGTTGGAGCAGGGAGTCTGCTGCAGAGCTACACCGACAGGGCCTGGGAGGAAACTCTGAACAGGAGCAAGCTGAATTGCTGTTCAGTAAAGGATCTGCTCAGATGAGGGCCAGGTCTACACAACTTTGGCTAGTGTGGCTTTGACTCCAACGCAGAGGAGTGACTGGCAGCAGGGCTGTGCTGGCTAGAGCTCTTGATGGCAATGCAGTCATCTCGGAAAAACCTCTGTTCAGAGAGGAAAAGGAGGGGGCTGAAATCAGCTGTATTGTCAAAAGCAGGGTTTCCTTGGTCCATTCTGCATCTCCTCTAGGAGAGGAGGGCTGGTGGGGGTGTTGCTAAAAAGCCTCATTATGTTGCTATAAGGCTCCCTCCAAAGGGAGGGTCTAAGAGAAATGCTGGTAGGAAACCGGAAAGCAGCTGCTGGCTGCAGCATCCCTTCGGCAGCTTTGGTAATTGAACCCCTGGGCAACCTTTGAGAAGGGAGCTTGCAGCGTGCCTGGTACCTCCGCTTCTTGTTTGCAGCGGTATTTCATGCTCTGGTTAAAGAACTGGCCATGCCATCTGGCAGCGTTGCACTGGTGATTACCGGAGCAGAGAAGTGCCCTGCAACGGGAAGCACGAGGTGTGGATGGGACCCTGCTCCCTCAGCTGCAGGCGCCTGCTCCACTGAGCAGCCCTCTTCCCCATTCCCTTAGTTACTCAAGTGATTTTCCCGACTGTCACATCTGTAAATAATGTTGCCGGCGTAGCTAGCTAGATGCAGAGTGGTGCTGGAGGGGGGAGGGCTGGCGCTGAGGGTGGCTCGTAGCAGCCCCTCTCTCCCGCCTCATACAATATTTATGCAGGGGCTGGGAGTCAGCGGCACTGACCTGCGGGTCGTGCCGTTAAACAGCTCCCGCAGCCCCTGCATTCTAATTGCTGCACTTGTCCTTTGCTCTGGAGGATTCGCTGCTCCTTGTCTCGGACGAAGCAAACGCTGATGGCAGCTGGGGCTGGAGGTGGGGAGYGCTCCCTCCCTGTGAGGGAAGGACGAACTTGTTTCCCCTCATGCAGATCTAATTTGCGGCTGCACAGAAACCTGTGTTCAGACCCTGTTCCTCGGCGCGCCGGGCTCCCCAGCGCGCCCACGCTTTGCTCGGGAGTGAGAGCATCCCGTCCCTCAGCTGTGCCAAGAGCTCGTGGAGCTGTTCTGCATGTGACTCATGGTTATGTGCTGCCAGAGGGGACCGGGGGTCTTACCCCATCCCACTGTCTCCTCATTGGATTTCTCTCTTCCCCTATATATACTGTCCTKTAGTGGGGAAAGGGAACAAGAAGTGATCACAGAAATCAGTTGAGAGCATAGACCCGGATGCTGTGGTGCCAGAGGAGGGCAGAGGCAGTGCCGGGAAAGAAGGGGGGGCAGATTGCCTCTTGGTTGAACAGCTTCACTAGGTGGAATGGCATATTCTGTTGTACATAAATGACCTGCTTCAGTGAGGGGAGAGGGAGGCGGAGGCGAAAGCCCAGAGCCTCTCGGTGCGGATGAGGGAATTCTGCCCCCCTTGCAAGCAGTATAGCTGTGGGGGGTGGTGGTGAGGTTTTTCTTCTGTCTGGCAGTGGCTTTCCTGCTGATTTAGACTGTATCCAAGTGGTTCAAGGAAGCCCAAAAAATAAAGCTAGCAGCTCTTCAGTTGCTAGAGCTGCCATGACTTTCCCCTTGCTGTTCTTCTGCTGGGCTTCATCCTACTTGGAGCTTCATGTCAGGTTTCTGCGAGTCCAGTGACCTGACTGACCGCCCACGTCCCTCATTCTGCCTTCGAGAGTTTGGAGGTCCCCTTTGTGACTGGAAAAGGGCTGTTTAGACTGGAGACTAATGGCCTTTAAGTGACATGATTGTATTACGTTAAGCGTCTATAGGCTCCACCATTAGGCACTAAACAGTTTATGACTCATAGCAGAGAAGCCCTTGTCCTGAAGAGCTCATAAGCTAAATGGTCAGGACAGGCAAGGTATGGGAGAGCAAGGTTTTCCTCCTGCCTCTCACACTGCAAGTTTAAGGAAGAGCTGTGACAGAACACGTCTTCAGTCCTCAAGCAGTGCCTTGCTCTAGCTYTTGCACACTCCAGAGTTTCTTGGGGAGAAATACTTTTCCAATGAAAAACTGTGTAGTGGGAGGAGAAGCACATTTAATATTAGTTTAATTTTTGTGTGTGTTTTGGTTTTGAGGGGGCTTAGACACAGTGCACTGTGTGTGCATTCATTGCATCAGATATATTCCCTTACCCAGTAAGTAAGTACAATATTCTGCAGCAGGGGTCTGAACATGGCCTCTTAAGACAGCTAGGATGCAGAGTACCAGCTATTACTAGACTGGTGTCTGTATGAAAGACTTCATAAGAGACCATATAGACAGAAAAAGGACACGCTCTGCGTTTGTAATCAGACTCCGCTGCAGCATGAATCACAGAATAATTTGTCGTGATCTCTAATCCAACGCCCTGCTCAAAGCAGAGCTAACTTCAGACTTAAATCAGGTTGCTCAGGGTCTTGTCCAGATGAGTTTTGAATGTCTCCAGGGGTGGAGATTCCCCCACCTCCCTGTTGCTTTATTACTCACATAGCAAAGAGTTTTTTCTTATGTCTGATTGGAAGTTTACCTGCTGCAGCTCGTGGTTATGACTTGTGACTTTCATCTAGAAAGCTTGTGTGGTAGATGTACATGGTATATTAATAATATACACTTATTAATAAGATGCTCCATAATGTTGCATTAGTAAGCAGCT
Source organism: Apteryx rowi (assembly GCF_003343035.1). Taxonomy (NCBI): domain Eukaryota; kingdom Metazoa; phylum Chordata; class Aves; order Apterygiformes; family Apterygidae; genus Apteryx; species Apteryx rowi. Next base: position 6,104,904 of record NW_020450982.1, read on the forward strand.
GGACTGTCACAGCAAGCTTGTGTGTAGAAATCTGTTTTTAAGGGCTTTTCTTAGTGTCAGGTTCCCTTGCTCCCTCAGCCTTGGAAACTTTTCAGTTTCTCTTTCCTTTGGAGCATCCTGGTGCATTTCTGATGACTGGGTGGACTTTCCTTTGACCTCCTCACTGTCCGGAAGGGCTGGCAAGAGCGTTWTCTCTACCTCTGAGTTTTCCTTCACCAATCTGCAGGACTTGCTGTGGAAGAATATCCAGCTTCTGTCTGCCGTGCTCCTAACCTCAGCTGAACCGTGGAGCCAGCAAGTCCTGGTTTCCTGCACAGTAATTATGTCGTTATATAAAAATCAAAGGGCCTGATTCTCACCAGCAGCTTACTAACTTAAGATAGAATTATTCCAGATTTATTCCCACATGCGTAGCAGCAGAATCAGGCCCAGTAAATAGAGCTATGAATCTTTTTAAGAGAAGCTGTTAAGTAGTAGCACATAGATTTATTGTAGCATCATGTGTGTGCAATTGTTGATGAACGTCTTCTCTTGGAGGCTGAATACCTGCTGTGTTACAGCCTTGCTTTTAATGTTGAGATAGCATCTCTGCCAGCATCGAGCTGACGCACAGACGGATACCAGTAAAAAGGGCCAGATCTCGCTTGGTGTTAAATGCCTTCATGTTTCATTAAGGTTGATGGCAGTGGAAGGCACACAGTGCTTTACAGGACAAATGAGTGACTCCTGGAGCTGCTTGCTCTGCATGCTTTTGTAGCAGAATTATTTTCCTAGTGTATACATTGCTCTGGTTGGATTCTGGGGTTAACGGACTTTTCTACTCCCAAGCTAGCTGCTTGGAGAGCACAGTTGTCAGGATTCTCCCAAATTCCTTAGTACCCAACAAAACTAGGGAAGAATGATCCTGCTGTAGGGTATAATGGGTGGATCCCTGGGGTGGGAGTTCAGGCATCTCAGCCAGTGCTGCTGTGAGTCCCAGGTGTGAAGGCTTGCAGCTTGCCTGTTAAGCTTCCTCAGCAGAAATAAGCCTGATACAGAGAGAAAGCAGTGCTGTCCAGAATGAGTGTTGCAAAAAAAGAAAGGAAGGTCTGAGAGTGCAGGTACCAGCCTTGCAGCTTAGGCCTGGGTTTGTTGGCCTCATTACACTAATCCAATTAAAGACTAAGGGAAAACGATAAYGCACACTCCAATGACTGGGTTCATGTGGCAACGGCTTCCCTTCCTGGGCAGTTGGAGTGACCCTCGTTATCTTGTGCATCGCCACACATCCCTGGGCCCTGCAGACCCACTGGTGTCTCCACATGCCTTGGTGTGTGCTCTGCTCCTGCATTGTGACTCTTTTATTACTAATGGAGCATGGATGCATTTTAGCTGCTGGTCAGCCCTCATTAATATCCGGAGATGACAGGTTGACATTTGTAAGGAAGACTTGCATTGACCTTCATGTTGTGCATCGGTGCGGTTGCCATGAGGTGCCCTGTGCTGGATGTGTCTTCCTGCTGCTGCCTCAGGAATGTGTTCATGTTAGCGAAGGGACATGCTGCTCTGTAACCCTTTGCTGCTGCCAGTAATGCAGAYGGTATGTTTGTCTCATGCATCCCTCTGCCCATCCCAAGGGCTGTTCCTGTAGAGGCTCTGTTCCAGTGAAGGGGACTGTGGGGGTGTTGGGGCTGCACATGTGGCTCCTGGTGAAGTTGTTACTGGTACCCCACAATGGTGCTGTGCTTTTTGGGTACTGGGAGCTAAACAGAAGGAAGCTTCATGCCAAGGCTGAGAGGAGGGGTGACTGGTGAAGCCCTCTGTATGGACAGGAGGACCTGCAGGGAGGATCTGCACTGTCTGCTCCCTTTCACTTGTGCCTGTCTGTGGGATAAAACAGGGGAGAAGGCTGTGCTGCCCAGGTGTGCTGAATGCTGTCAGTCGCCTGTCTCTCCCCTGACCCATCCCACCCTGGCTCAAGGACTGCTGCAGCCAGCTCAGCAATGACATTTATTAACRGAGTAGGCTTTGAAAAAAAGGCATGCTGCTCCCGCAAAGGCTCCTCGCTGTAACTCCCTCTCCTCTTCTYGCCAGCCCATCTGAGGCAATGGCTGCTGGTGTTGAAATTCATTAGTGTTTCCTGACAGGCAATGGAGGCTTGCTCTGTCTGTTCCCACTTCCCTGCTCTCATGTCCCTGCTTCATGCACGCTGATATTTAAAGCTGATGTGCGGCTCCCGGGCTTGCTGCACTGTGACAAGTTTGGGGGCGGTTGAGAGAACTGAGAGGGCGTCAGGAAAGCAAAGAGGGAGGTGGGAGGGAGGGAGAAGGGACCTGTCTCAGGGCTTGTATGAAAGCCCAGGACTTTTCAGACTCTTGCCAAGTGCAGCATCTTTCCACAGTGTTGCTGCTTTTGAGTTTTGAGTACAGCCACCCCAGGGCAGTTTGGCATGCAGAGCTGGGGGCAGAGAGAGTGAAGGAGTCATGGGTGTGCTCAGCATGAAGGGGTTGCAGTCACCTGGCAAAGGCTCATCCAGTGGGAAGAAGGGGAGCGTGGGTTCCTCCTGTCCCTTCCCAGGTCTGTGGGTCGGAGAAGCATGTGAGCAGGGTGTCACAGAGGCCTGACTGAAGGCTTGAACTCTCTGTTCCTCACTTTGGACAAGAACATGATGGGAGGCTGGCTGTGCACCTGCACCTGCCTTTCTGCACTGTGGGTGGGCACGTGGGTGGCTCCAGCGCTGTCTTTGCCATAGATTCATCTTGTATTTGCTAGGCCCTCACTAACCCTCTCTTCTTTCTTGAGCAACTTCCCAATTCCCTGTGGTGACAGGTACTGCCTCGGAGCATGGACAGCTGCCCCATGCAGGCCCTGGCCCCTGGGATTTGCTTCCCAAGGCTCTCCTGGGGGAGTATCATGGGCCTCGCCTTTGGAGAAGAAGATTGTGCTGAAGGCTGGGTGACTGCACTTGGGCTGAAATGACATTTGGGACGTTGTTACTGCCAGTGGGATGGTGGAGTGTGTGGGTATCAGGGCTGCGTTCAGAGCTCAGATGGGGAGGAGACATTTCCCTTCTAAAGCCTTTGACTGCATAGAAAAGCTCCCTTATTCTAACTTGGATTATTGGGGGTAGGAGGTTGAGTTTTGGGTGGGTTTTTTTGGAAGCATGGGACAGCGTGTTTTAACTTTAGCAGGTTGTTAGTTGGCTTGGGCTGTGCTGTATGCCTGGAGTGCTGTGCTCTTTTGGGTGCTGGCACAGTGCTSCTGGTAGGATGCAGATATTTTGGCAAAGCACTGCCAGGCCATCTGCACCCTTTCTACAAGCTCCTGTGGCCTGAGCTCTTTGGAAGAGGATCTTGCCTCTTTGCATCCCCGGGGCATTGAACCCTGCTGGTTTGGATCAGTTTTGGCTGTCCCCTTGGGAGAGTGTGGATTTAACTAAACTGCATTAAATTCCTATCTTTCCTTCAGCTGATGCAAGATTCAGCTGATTGATGTGATTTTGCCTTCTGTAGCACTGCTTCTCTGCTAAAGCATCTCACGTGCCTCAGCATGTGGATGTTATTCCCTTGCCAGCTTTCTATGTTGGAAGAAGACACCCAAGCTTTCCTCAGCTTTCCAGAGTCCCAAGAGAAATTGCTACCTCTTCATCTGTGATATGAGAGCACCTGGTAGAGAGCCTACACTTGGTCAAAACAGAGCAGTGTTGCCAGGGCTGGGGACCATTCAAGCTATGCCTTGCCTAGCCTTGCCTTGAACTGTGGTGCAGGGCTGGAAGGGATCTCCAGCTCTCCTCTTAGGCTCCCGCCTTGTTGCTGTTGTGTGGTGCTGCATCCATGTAGCTTCGTTCAGTCTTTCCCACCCTCCTTCAATGACAGAGGGGATGTGAATGGATTTCCAAGACAGGAGGGTGGTGGGAAGGGGGCTGAGGGTGCCCGCCCTCTCCTTCGCGGCCCAGTGCAGTGGGGTTGGCCAGGGCACAATTAAAACATTCTGTATCTGTTACAACTCAAGGTCTCTAGTGCATGGATTTTTTTGAAGGCTGAGACCAGGTCTATAAATATCAAGATTTAATGTCCCTTTATCTTTTCTGAAGAGGGTCTTGTTCTTTTAACTGGCTCAATATCAATACACCCAGTGTGTAGAAAGTGGCCCAATTTCTTTGTCTGCTGACATTCTGAACCCAGAAGCAGATGGACATTAACCAGCTCTGATTAGTTGGGAGAATCAAGCATTAATTTTTTATACTCTAGGACCACCTGAGTGAYGGAAATCAATTATGGCTGCCCCTCCCCCTTCCATATTAATGTGGTTGCTCGGAGCAGAGATGGAGGAACCTGTTGAAATGTGAAACCCCTATTTCTTAGCTTGACCCCCTAGATAATTAGGGTTAAATTGATATGCTATCGCACTGGTGACACATTTTATCTGCCTCTGTTTGTACAAGAGGATACAATAGTGGAGGAAGGACCAATTTGTGCCCTGCTCTAGCTAACCAGACCGAGATAAAAGGTGTCACTAGTACGATAACGTTCTCGCCTCACGCTCCTTTATTGTTGCTCAATTTGCCTTTTTTTTTTTTTAATCCCATTCTTTCTTTCTTTCAATACCCTTGGTCATATTTTAACTCCATGCCATCGCATAATGATGCCTTGCTAAATGTGTGTGGAGATAGGCAACTCTGGCTGACAGCCTTCCCTGATAACCGAATTCCAGCCCATCCATCACTAGGCTGCTCTCCTTAACTTAAGGGAAGTGATAACTAAAGCAAGGCCGTTTATCACCGCCGAGCTGTGCGCTTCTTACCGGCTTGGAGAGAGCTGGCTTCAACGGGAGAAATGCAGCCATGTGACCTCGCCTCCTATTTGCATCTCGTTCATCTCCAAGCCCCATTTACCCTGCCGCATACAGAGGAGCAAGGCTGGATGGAAAATGGAGCCCAGGGTGATGAAGCTCTCCGAAAATGGTGCGTAGCTGCCACTGCTGACTGCAGTCCAGGGAAAGCTTGGCCGGCAAAGGAGAGCGTGCTCTTGCTGCTCTTCCATTGCCCTGAGAAACGTTCTGCAGTGCTCGCTACCTGCTGTGACTTCCTCTTCAGTCCCAAAGGGACCTGTGTTTTGGGGGCAGGCAGAGGTTGTGTGCTCCCATCTCTGCTGCTGAAAGGACAGATGTTGCCAGAGCTGCATTGAGAGGCTGGAAAATCCCACAGCCATTTTCAAATTTCTCCTTATCAACTGCAGTCATCCCTGAAGCAAGGCGATTGGCTGAAGGGGTACTTTTGAGAGCCACCTTCCTACCCAAGGAAATGAGAACTTCCCTGTTTGGGGAGACCTAGTTCAAAGCTGGAAGGATCATGGGATGTTGAATGAAGTGTCCCGCTCTCTCTCTTCTCCCTTACCAGAGAGAGGGCCAAATCTGGAGGTCTTTGCTCAGACAAAGCTGCCCCCAGTGATCAAGGTTGAATTTTGCCAAAGTGAGGAGCCTTACTGATAGAGTGCATTTGCCAAATGAGCTACTCCGGTGAATGGTGACCCTAATAAATGGAGATACTTCCTTAAGGGCCTTGACRGTTTTGTTGCCCATGAGGAAAGCCACAGGTGTGCCCTGTTTCCTCCAACCTGGGAAAGACCCTGGTCACCAGGGCTGGGGATTGTGGGGCTGCTGCAGGCAAAAGGCTTGGAGCTGAGGAATAGAGGTTGCAGAGGTGTGTTTTCCTTCCCATAGCTACATGGAGACCTGATTTCTGTGCAGTGAGAGCCCCCCGCTTTGTGCGCTGGGAGCATTGTGTACCCAGGGTAGACCAGAACTGTAGTACATTCCTTTGCTAAAGACAGGCTCATAGAGGGGCTCTATCCCAGCTCAAGGAATAGACTGGCGTGTTTAAGCTGTGGTCCCTGCTGCTGACAGCCTGCCCAGGTTATAGCATGTGTGTAGATCTTCCAGTGCTTCACAAACTTCATGGAGAAGTGTCTCCGGTGCTAACGTGAAATGAGGGGAGCACAAGCACGGAGGGGGAGGGGGAAATGTCCTGAGGTCACACAGCTCCACAGACAGTTTCTGGCGTTGTGTTACTTGCTTACAAAAATGGGTCATTTATTTAGTTGACATATTTATTTGGAACATTTRTTTTCTCCAATTAAAGATCCACTGTCCAGTGCCCAGGGCATACTCCCATGAGTCTCAGGGTGGAAGCAGAACCAGACTCTCCAGATTCCTGGGCCTTTTGGTCCCACAGGGATGGAAGCGGTTGAGATGTCATTCATTGCACTGGGGAGGTTAGCTGTCAATTCGTTGGGCTAACAAGAACGATGCTGTACTCACTTGTTCTGGGCCCTATCCAAATGGTAGGTGAGACAATAAGTATTTATCTAACTGGAGCTGGACATAGACCTGTATTAATGAACACCTTTTAAGTTGGGAGGAGAACCCCTGCTTATAGTAACACACCTTCTGCTAACTGCTGTCATGATCCTCTCTAGCCAACTGTGAGCAGTCTAAGAGGTTGAGCTGATCGTATGGTGGTATTAAACTGGTCATTTGTTTTGGATGGTGCCTTTTCCTTGTGATCTTTTTTGATTTTGGCTCCAGTAGAAAGCAGCTTCCCTAGTGGATGAGCTTTCTTAGGACACTGGTTGGGGCTGGTGGGGTCTGTTCAGCTCTGGGATGTCATGGACATATGTGTAATGGCTGTAAAATGTATGGGTCAGGCTGCTTTTTATGTAACAGCTCTGTTATTCAATTGCAAGGAGTGACTCCAGGTGGTTTATTTCAGAGTGATGGGGCTAGCGTCAGATGAGCCATGCCCAGAGATGAGACCATGCTGTCAAGTCACATTGCTTACCCTGCAAATTGTCTTAGTCCTGTTTGCAAGTTCATTCTCTTGACAGGCTTCCTACTTTCAAAGAGATTCCTSTGGACCTCCTTATACAAATCTCTTTGTATGACATAAATTGCCACTCCTAAATGAGGCTGTGTGCTTCTTTTCAGGACCACGCATTTGGTTTTGGCACAGAGAGTCTATTCTTTTTTTGACCTAAGTAGGGCTCTCAGTGTATGCTGGCTCTGTGGGCCACATACCCCTGGGAGATTCCTCTGGGTATGTTTGCTAGCTTGCTTCCTGTTCTTTCCATTGAAATGGAGGCAGAACTGAGGCTGGACTTATTCCTCAGGTACTGCAATAACCTGAGTCTCACATTATCTAAAAGTGATTCTCGTCMCCCCTGACGAGCATAACTGCTTATAGGTCTGAAGACTGCCCTGTTGACTGGGGGGTTGGAGCTGAGCTCAGCACTCTGCATGGGTGCTGATGGTGCACCCTAGCTCAAGGCAGTGTATCTGGCTTGTGCTTACATCTGAGCAGAACTTTCCTGAATTTCAGCCTTGAAGCTGAAGTCCTGTCTGGATTATCCATTCTTCCCCTTATACAGAGGAGGAGATTTTGCCCTGGATGGGGTCTGCGTTGGGATGTTTGGCCAGATGATGCTGGCGCAGCTCTTCCCTCCTCCCCTACAAAGTCCCCCTGAAAGCCCCTGCATGTCCAAGGAAGTTGTGAGGTTTCCACACACCCCTCCATTTTCAAAGGCCAGTTCCTGGGGTTGTGGCTTTTAACACACACAAATGGGTCTAATTTAGTCATTTATTTAGTTGACATATTTATTTGGGATGTTCCTTTTCTTCAGTTAAAGATCTTGTGACCAGTGCCCCAGGCATGCTCAGCAGTACATGAACGAACAAGATCCATCAATTACTCTTGATCAGATCAAACTGGCCGGGGAAAACTCCCATAACTCATTTCCCTGCACAGGCTCCGCTGGAGTCACCCGGCATTGCTACTCAGCCTTTCCCATCTCCTGACAGAGAGGCAATTCACAGCTACCCTGCAAATACACTGGGGCTGGCAACCCTGAGAGAAGCAGCTTCAAAATCCTGGGGTCCTCTTGTCCCTTCGGGCAATCCTTCTTCTTTTTCAACAGAGATTTGTTTTGTGAGCCCTATTCTGGCTGCTTGCTGTAGGAAGAGAGAAGTTAAATACGCGCACTGACAGCTCTGAATGCTGRCTCTCACACCCTTACTGAGACAGCGTGCTACACTTTGCCTCTTCAGAGCTGTGACTGCCCTCTTCTTCCAGGCATCCGCTTGAAAAGCAACCTCTGCTTTCTCAGCACACTCTTAAAAATGGTGGTCCTGCAGCATTGCCACTCAAAAAATGAATGCATTGACACCTCCCTTCCTCCCCCATGTCCCACTCAGCGTTTTACGCATAAAGGCCAAGTGGAGAAAGCAACAAGGTACCACAGGTGAATTGCCCTGTCGTGTTTTCTGTCAGTCCTTCTGTCTGCCCTGTAAGCCGCAGGGTGAGCAAGGAGGGTCTTGCAGGGGGTTGTGATGAGTTCACTTAGTTAAGCCTAGATGCTCTGGTCATGTTTGCAAGCTAGCCACTGTGGCGGGCGGCTCCATGCTGCAGTAACACACAGTTCCCATTTAAAATGTTCAGCCTGGAAGAAGGTGTCCAGCAGCCTGGAGGTAGCTGGATGTGCCTAAGATTTCAGCCAAGTTGTGTTCTTGTGAGATTTTTTTGCCAAGAGCTGAGGATCCCTCTGATGTGCAGCATGTTACAGCAGACTCGAGGGTCTCTTCCATCTCAGCACCACGTGTGCTTAATAAAACGGAGTTTGTGTTGTCAGGACACAGTAATTGAATCAAACCTGCTCTCTCTTCTCTCTTACAGGTTACCAGGACAATGCCAGTACTTAGGGCTGCCGGTTGCTGATTACTTCAAACAGTGGATTAATCTGAAAAAGGTACTTTTGTGCAAACTGCCATGGTCCCCGTTTCCCTCTCTTCCCCCTCCCCTTTCTCTTTTCCTTTCCTCTTTAAGGAGGTGTCTAATAACTACTGCTGTTTTGCATTGAAATGAGTTATTTTCTCAGAAGCTGGACTGAGCGAGTCCTCTGGCTCCCTATTGTATCTCCTCTAATAGAGTCTTCCTGTACCTGATGGGATGTGTTCTGCAGCTGGGGAGAATCCCATTGTGGCAGGCACACTGTGGTGTCTCTGCATAATAGCAGGACGCTGTGAGGCCCCTCTTCAGCAAAGGTTGTGCTGTCCCTGTCTTGCTGACTCTGTTTTCCAGCAGTTTAAGGCTCCTAGGAGTGCAGTTCCCTTCAGATTGAATTCCGGTTGGAAAACACCTGGAAATCCCCCAGTTTAAAAGCCAGCATTTCCCCTTATGCTGTGGAGAAGGGGAACTGTCTCAGCAGCCCATCCACCTGAGGGACCTGTGTTTGCTTTGCAAAAAGAAATACTTTGCACTTCACTGTGCTGTATCTCATGTTGCTCCTCACCTTCTCTTGCTGGCTGAAGAGCAGCCTGCCATGTATCCAACAGGTCTCCTTGCTTAGATGCTCCATCTGCACAGAAAATTGTTGTGATGCTGTAAGTGGCAAATTGGAGTGGCAAGAAAAAAAAAACTAGCAACACTGCAAGCAATGACAGTGTGGGGCCCTGGGGACTATGTGCAGTAGAAACTGGAGTGGCCCTTCCRGTTAAGTCTTTGGATGAGTATGATTCCCCTCCTCCATCCAATTTAATGTTTTATTTGGGTTTCTGCACCTTTTCCTGATARTTAGGGGTCTCAGTAAATGGAATTTGCTTGTAAACAGCTCTTTGTACTTGTAGGCTTTTCTTTTGTTCTTTTATTTGTTTATTGTTTTAAATGGAAACATGAGTGACAGGCTGCGTGGCTGCAGAAGGACAATTTGCATGATCTGTTCCGTCAAATAGGGTAGAACATGAACTTAACAAGGGATGCTGGCAGCACATTCCCGACTGAACTTGTCAAGGGGTCTTGTATTTCCCTGCTGTCAGAGCAAATCTTTTGGCTGATTGCTGGTCCTCGGTAAATGAAATCTGAAAGCACATTGGGGCATTCTGCAGTTCAGTGACCATTAATGATCGCCATTTGAAGTTCACTAAACTTCTGGTGAATGGATAGCAGCTATATAACCAGCAGGTTGATGGCTGCAAAATAATAATAATAATAATAATAAAAAAAATCCCTGTATACCTTGATGTTTACTAAGAAGTAGGTTGATTCAGCTGTGCTGTTCCTCTGGGCCCCAGGATGAATGACTTATGGCTCTTTCCTGTAGTTCAAGGCTCTTGGATTTAGCATATTAGGAGCTGGGATTCATCATAATGCAGTTAGATAGGCAGGCAAGGGGCTGGTCTTCAAGACGGATATTTGTATATGGTGCTTCAACAACTAGTATGGTATTAAGTTGAGGGCTGGTGAGCATCAGTGAAGTACTAAGCACAGGGCTAAAGTGGGAAGAGGAGGAGACCTCTCCTGTCCTGTGAGTAAGAGCTGCCTCCCCTGGGGCTTGCGCTCAGCCCCGGGGTGAGGAGCTTTCCCTGCCACTTGCTGCCCCCTGTCTGTGGGTGCTTGTGGGGAAACTGCCTGTGTGTTTTTAGAAGAGAGGATTTCCAGCCTAGATAAATAATTCTGTCTGAGCAGTGAGACCCAGTGGGGTCTCAGTCTCTCTTGATTTTTTAGTTACTAGTATGAGACAAATAAGGATGGACAGGTAAAGAGCCCCCCTGCTCTTCCCGTCATAGCTCAGGCATCCCCTTTTCCCCTCCCTCTGGCAAGTTCCTGGCTTAGAAATACCTCCCAGGTTGAATCTGCCTCTGACCTGATCCATGAAGTGAAGGTGTTGGGGTCCATGTGAAACTGCTCGTTTCTAGGTCATGGTTAATGGCAGAGACTTTGGTTGTTCTAATGATAAGAAAAGACGTTTTTTTGCGTTTAAATGGCATATCTGATGGGAGCAATTTCCTGCAGAATAGTAGCCCCATCTGCATCCTGTTGTCTCTTTTGAGTCTCTGGGAGCACATTAACAAGAGGACCCTGCTGAGTTAGGGAACTACTGCAGCAAATACAAGCAATGCCAAAGAGTGCGACTGTGTGCTGGAAAAAGTACGGGCTCATTCCTACACTGTGAAGTGTTGGGGCGGGGGCAGACTTGTGTTTGCATACCTGTGTGTAGTGCAGCAGCAACAAGGTACATTCCAGATTCCCTTTCCCCATGCACAGCCCTTAGCTCCCCTTTTTTTTACATTTTATGTCATTTATCTCATCTGTACTACCTCTGCTAGAGAGCCTTTAGAGCTAAGCAGTTCCTCTTCTCGAGATGGTGCGACAGTTATTCTCAGGCTTCCTTAAACTCTTTCCCTTGTCACTTCTGTGCTGCAGGAAAGGTGCAGGCAAGCACTCTGTGTCTTCAACCCTCTTTCTGAGTTTCCACAACTTGCCTTTTGGGCGGGCTGAATACAGGAATCGGAGGTCCCTGCTGGTCACCACTCTTGTGTTGTCCCAGAAAACCTTTTTGGATTGATCTGGCAATGCTGGTGGTGGTGAGCTCCACACCTGACTCTGCTGCCCTGGGTGGTGATGGTGGCCACCAGCGTCTTGGGATCTGTGAAGAAGCCTTCTAGGGATGACAAAAGGAGAAAATGCAGTTGGCAGAGTCTGCGGAAGTTTTACCTTGCCCTKTGGCACCCCCTCCCCCCCGCCTGCTAATGCATCCTTTCCATCAAGCCTGATTGGTGCTTGCTGACATTTTTAATGTCACTGAGCGATCTTGTATCTCTAGTGAACTGTCAGTGTAGAGCTGTCTTGGGGCAGAGAGTTTATCATGTTCTTCACTTCGATTAGCTAAGCATTCTGGGAGGGCTGCAGAGAGCAGAGGAGGCTTTATTTGAATGCTGCAGCATCTCAGATATCCCCCTAAACCATCTCAATAGAGAGTCACCATCCTGTCTGCCAGTTTGCCTTATGTGCCTGTCATGTAGATAAGCAGAGGCACTGTAGGGTTAGGACTGAGGTGCAGGACCTGAGCTGTGTACTCTTTGCTGGATGCTCAGGACTGAAATAGCAGAGTGCTTAATGCCAGGAGTGAGGGGCACCAGTGGAGCAAAGCATGCAGAAAGCAAGAGGCTGTGGGCAGGATTTAGGAAGATAAGAAAGCTGCTGCAACTAACAAGCTAGAACCAAGCTACTGCCCCACGAGTATTGTCAGGTAGCCTGGGTAAAATCTTTAGTGCTTATTCTAACACAAAGATCAGCTCTTGTTCATGCTTCCTTTGCTCTTTTGGGAGTCTCTGTGGTTTATCTTTCCAGCTCCTGCTTGGGTTAGCAATAGAATCAGTGAGGCTGAGTGTCCTTTCCATGACAAACTCCTCGCACTGGAGGGTTAGAGCCAGAGTTGTGTTAGGCTGAGGCTGTGTCTCCTGAGATTTCAGGAGAGCCCACAGCCTGGGAGTGAAAAGCACAGTGGGCAGCGGGAGCGCCAGCACTGCAGTGTTTGTAAGCACATCACAGACGGGAGGGTAGTTTGTTGGAGGGAGGAGTAACTAAGTGGAAGAAGGGGGATGAAGATAAATTTTGGTACCAGAGTCCTTTCTTATGATTAATTTGGGCAAGAAAAATGTTAGAAAGGTGACGAAGATGAAGGTATCAGAATGGCCAGACCAAAGGTCTGTCTAGCCCAGATCCTTCCTCTGCCAGAGGCCAGTGGCAGGTGCTTGAAGGGTATAACAGAGAGCAGGGTCAGAGTCAGCTTTTTCTGGTTATATGTTCCCAACAATCTCTCTTCAAGGGATTTGGGCTGGAGGCTGCCTCTGGACCAGTGTGTCTAGCGCCCACTGTGTTTATCATGTCTGTCTACCAGAAACTTGTTAGTCCTTTTCTGAATCTGTTCATGCTTTTGGTCTTTATGACATCCTGCAGCAATGAGTTTTGCTATTTAATTATGCATTAATTTTACTCTCTTTGTTCATGTGTTGTGTGAAGAAGCATGTCCTTTTGTTTCTTTTAAACCTACTGTCTGATCATTCTCATGGCCCTAGATTTTGTGTTGTGAGAAAGAGCAAGTAAGTGTTTCCAGTTCTCTTCTCTTGTGCTATTCTTGATTTCATAGACCTCTGTCATATTCTTGCTTAGTTTTCTCTTTTCCAGTACAGCATAACTGTTGTGTGATAGCTGGCACAAAAGCACTTTGCCGGTTCTGTGACTCTAGAATTAGGTTACAGAAGCTATTCCATTTTTAACACTGCATATGCCACCCTCATCTTCAGTTTCTTCTCCGGACGATATGAAGTGTTTTATGTGACCAGTAAAAGTTTGCTTTATTCCTTTTTTTAAATATTATATATACTTTTTAAAAAGACAATCCTCCTTTGAGCCTCCAGACCCATCATAGATCTGCCCCTTTCTCAGGACAGCTGCCCTCGTGACCATCCTTTATTCCTGTTCACAGTGAGTAGCCTGTCTTTAGATACAGTAATAGTGGGTGCTTCCAAAGAGACAGAAAGCTATTCCTAGTTTGACATCCTCCTGAAGTCTAGGAGGGTTTTTTTTTTTTTTTTTCCCCTGCAGTTTGAATGCCTTGCTCTCAAGGTTCAGTTTGGCTTGCTCTAATGAAGATGAAGATTTCTGCTTGATTGGTGCAAGGGTTGTAATATGTTCTGGGTAGACAGTGGCAGTTACAGGTGACTAYGTAGCAGGCGCATTGCAGTGCGAGAGTAGGAGGTTGCCGTGTATGACTGTCACCAGCCTGGGCTTCTCTGAAMAGTTTCCATCGCCTTGCCCCGGTATAGCTGGCCCGTTGCTTTTACGTCTCCCAGATTGCATGTGTTGTTGCTCCTGGTTTTGTCGTTGTACAGAGAGTAGGTGCTGGAAAAAGCTTCAAAGGTCATCCAACAGCTACTAGGGGTAAGGAGTGCAAATGGGCATAGATATATCAGGAGAGGGGAAAAGTTTAAGGGGGCTTTATCTCATATGATCCTCACTGGTTGACACAGTGTTGTTTTCCACATCACATAGTGTGGTTGCAGCTGTACGCTTCTGCTTTGCCCTCTTTAAGTCCCCCAGCCAACCATCCAAGGGAGGGAAAGTGATCCTGACAATCACTGTTCATAAAATAATGGAACAACTATTTAGAGAAAGAAGCTGTTCTGTGTAATGATTGGCATATGAAAGGCAAGGGTTGAATGAGATGGGTGGATGAATGCAACTTTCCTACTTGGGGCATCAGGAAACAGAACTGACAAAGCCTTGGGGAGCACAATGTGTCCATACTGGGGGAGGCATGGCTGTGTGCAGAGCTGGCCTTTTCCAGGCCCGGCTTTTATTGATCTGTGGGTATTCATAGCGTGGAAGCAAACTGTTAATGCATATGCACAAATGTTTTAAGGTCACCTACTCATTTTGTGAARTAAGACAGAGGAAGCATGTAATGGGATGTTTTTGTTAATATTTGGCAACTAGAAACAAACACATCCTAAACAAATAAAGATTTGCTAACAGCTTTTTGTCTCTCCTCTGAATTAACAATTCTTTCCGCCTTTGGTGTGGTAGGAGGAGGAGTTCTCAGGCACTTTGTGTTGAAAGTGTCTCAAGTGCTTTGGACAAAGAACATTGAAATAGATGCAATTGAGAATTTGTTTTTTGGCCTGAATTCCTGAAAGTTGCTTTCATGAGGTCTAACCTCTCAAGGACTTGCTGTGATTGTTATCAATTGCCTGCTTATTCAGTTATTGGCTATAGAGAATCTGTAATGGATTGTACGATCAGATGACCGAAGAGGACTCCTCAGGCAGAGTGTTTCACAGCCGTAGTGTTAAGCACACGAGTAGATGTTGCCACTTAACTGCAAACGGCTGCTTATGAGCTTTGTTGAATCGCTGAGACCCTGTCATACCTTCTTCCTGTGAAGCTGTGCTGGGGGCATTCCCTGGGCTCCTCATCCCCGGCTCTGCAGCTCTTGGCCTTGGGGAGTCTCTCTCAGAAGGTAGGAGTAACAGAGGGTTGTGGAAGGAAACTGAAGGAAAAACAGCTCTAGGGTTAAGGGGAGTACAACTGGCTTTTCCACGTAGATTAGGAAAGAAAAGTGTCCGTGCAACAGCATTGGCTCATAACTGGAAGAAAATGAAATAATTGCTTATAACAGCATAATAACAGTGTTTAATAAATACTTTTGTTCTGTGTTTATGGAAAGGCAGAGGATGTTGTATCACTGAGCAAAATGTTTTCTGTTACAACAAGATTTTGTGATGAAGTAAAGTGTCAGCTTTAAGTTGGCATTCTGTGTAGCTGGTTTACAGGAGTTTTAAAAGAGCTGGCTGAGAAGCCCTGGACGTTAATGTTGCTTTTAATAAGTCTTTGAATATGGGGGAAGTTCTAGAGGACTGGAAGAAAGCTAATGTTGTACCAGTAATTTAGAAGGGCAAATGGGATGACCGATGAAGTAATTATAGTCCTATCAGCTTGACATTAATTCTGGGCAAAGTAATGAAAAGCCAGATATCATAGTTGATTAATAAAGAATGAAAAGAGGGTAATATAATGCCAATCAATGTGGATTTATGGAAGCTAGATCTTTTTCAAACTAACTTGATATTTTTTTTATGAGACTACATGTTTGGTTGATAAAGGTAACCATGTCAATGTAATATACTTCTGGAAGGCATTTGACTTGGTACCTTATGACATTTTGATTAAGAAACAAGAGTGATACAAAATCAACATGGCACACATTACATTGATTAAGAAGGAGCAAACTGACAGCTCCTAGCATTTAATTGTAAATGGGTAATCATCATGGAGTGCATGTCTTCCTAGTGGGGTCCCACAGGGATCTATTTCTCAGACCTCTTGTATTTAACACTTTTATCAATGCCCTGAAAGAAAACATAAAAATCATTTTTGATAAAGTGTGCAGATACTGCACCCAGGAGGCTGATGCTGTTGGATTTATAAACAGGGAATAGTGAGCAGGAACAGAGGGGCTGGATCATCTCTTTGTTTGGGACTGGTTTGACCCGTATGGGATCCTGGTCCCTCTCCGGAGTTTGTGCATCCCAAAGGATTCTGGAAACTTGAAGGTTGTTGACAAGAATTGTGAAGACCCACAAGAGCACTTGCCATACAGTAAAGACCCTGGGAGCCATTTAGGTTACCGGAGAGAAAGGTAAGGGTGACTTGACTGTAGTCCCTAAGTATCTAAATGGAGAGCCAAAATGTGGTGAGCAGCTCCTTTAGTCTAGCCAGTAAAAGCATCAGCAGTTCCAGTGCCTGGAAGCCAAAAGTGAGATAATTCAGGTGCAGGTTTTTACAGTGAGGGTAATTAACCAATGGAACAACTTACCGAGGGCTGTGGTGAATTCTCAAGCTCGGGACGGAAGGTTTTTTCCTGAAAAGATCAGCTCTGGTTCAAACAGGAATTGATTTGGGGCAGTCTCACGGCCTGTGCAGGAGATCAGGCCAGCCGATCGCAGCGGTTTCTTCTGCCGTGATGATCTTTGTCCGTCTGTCTCGGCGCAGCTCTCGCTGGTTCGTTCCCTCGCAGTGAGAGCGCCTTCGAAGGTGGCTGGGAGCGAGCGAGCCCTGTGCTTGTGCCTGGCACGAATGCCATGGGGCTCGGGGCCGCGGGCGGCATCGCCGGTGCAGGCGGCGAAGGTGCGTGGCGCTGCCAGGGAGGGCAGGGCAGGGCAGCCCTCCTGCTCCCGCTGCCCGAGCGCTGCAGCCGTACACGACTTCTCCTTTAAATCTGTCGCGCAGCTGTCTGAACTCTGAAATTTCTTTCACTCTCTCCCTCGCCTTGTTAACATGTGTTGCCTTTGGGGTAATCAGGGAAAAAATATTATGTCCTTTTACAATTACCGGGTTTTGGAATATTAAAATGTCTCTCTGCATCGGCAGTGTTATTTTGATTGGTATTCTAACCTTTGACTAGCCCATAAAGCGAGCCGCTCTTCAAGCCAATATTGCAGGACTGAAATTTAATTCCGAAATGATTCCAGATAATAGGGAGACAGATAATATATGCATGAAGGATATTATGTTTGGACTAAATGCAGCAGGGCTAGGGCTTGGGAGTTGAATAATAGCCCAGAGTGAGTTATAATCTGTGGGACAGAAATACCTTACTGTCAGGGCCAGGAGAGGAACTCTTAAATCAAAGGGAGGGAGAAGAGGAGGGAGTCAGAGAATAGTTATCTGAAAGGGAAAGGGCATCCAGGAGAGGCCTTAAAGGAACAGCCCGCTTTGTCCTGCTGCAGAGGGACACTTCCTCCCTTTGTTATTTGACAAGAAGTGCTGAGTAAAAACGTATTTCCAAGGAAAAAGCCAAAGCCAAAGCCAAAAAGCAGGGAGTTGTGCTGGGAGGAGAGGGTGAGATTCAGCTGTGAGGCAAGTTCTTGACTGTCTTTTCCCTTTCCTGCTCCTGAATTCATTACACGGGGATGTGGTAGGAGTCAGTTCATCCTCATGTTCAGATGGAAGCGTCTGTGTTTCAGTTTGTGYCCGTTGCCTCGTGTCCTGTCGCTCGGCACCACTGAAAAGAGTCTGGTCCCATCCTCTCGACACCCTCCCTTCAGATACTTGTACACGTTGATAAGATCTCCTCTCAGCCTTCTCTTCTCCAGGCTAAACAGGCCCAGCTCTCTCA
>NW_020450982.1:6124889-6268298 GCF_003343035.1 Apteryx rowi
ACACCAGCGGCGCAGCCAGTTGTTAACCTGGAAAGTCCGTCTTCTCCTCCTCCTCTCATCCATCCCCCTCACTGGCAGGATTAAGGAGAAGATGACCTGGGCTCCCAGACCCTTGACCACCATCCCCAGAGCTCTGAAATACTGTTTGATGGTTTCCCATTTGCCCTTGGTGTCGTTAGCACCCACATGGAAGAGTAGCAGAGGGTAATAGTCTGATGAGTGGACAAGCCTTGGCAGTCTTTCCATGACATCTTGTATTTGAGCCCCTGGCAGGCAACAAACRTCTCTAGACAAGAGGTCAGGTCAGCAGACAGGTGCCTCCGTCTCCTGCACCAGGGAGTCACCCACAACAATCACCCGCCGCTTCTTCTGGGTGTTCCCGCATGGCATAGGGTCTGTTGGCCCAGTTGCTTCCCTTGCAGCCATGCNGGACAAGCCTTGGCAGTCTTTCCATGACATCTTGTATTTGAGCCCCTGGCAGGCAACAAACATCTCTAGACAAGAGGTCAGGTCAGCAGACAGGTGCCTCCGTCTCCTGCACCAGGGAGTCACCCACAACAATCACCCGCCGCTTCTTCTGGGTGTTCCCGCATGGCATAGGGTCTGTTGGCCCAGTTGCTTCCCTTGCAGCCATGCTCATCTCCTCCTCATCCTGGAGGGCACTAAACCTCTTCTTCAGCTGCAAGTCTTCAGGAGGAGTAGGAGCCTTTCTCCTCCCACGAGCAGTGACCAGTTTCCAGCCTTCTTCAATGATGTTATGATGTACCGTTTCACACGGCACAGAGCCCTCTGGCAACTCCACTGCTGYGGGGGGTTGGGACTCCCGAAGCTGCACAGTCTCCGAAAATACCCTGTCTATCACTTGCTCCGCTTCCYGGATGCTGCGCAGCCTACTGACTTCCTCTTGTAACTCCGTTACCTGACGACACAACTTGTCAACAGCAGCACACCTCCTGCAGGAGAGCTGACAGCCAGCCCAGGCCTCCCGGAGAGGCCCCAAGCACTCCCTRCAGCCTGAGACCTGTAGAGCTGYGTCTACTGTCAGAGGGTCAGTCTGGGTCCAAGCCTCTGACACAGCAACTCCAACAGCTACTGGGGAAYGTGCTGTACGGCGTGTCACAACCATACCTGAGGAAACCTACACCTACACCACAGGGAACAGAAACAAAGGTTCCTTCGCGCGCCCTTCTGTTATGTGGAAGCTGTTTAGAGCTACTCCAGTGCAAAGGGAACATTTCAGCCCTATTAACAGGAAGCTCTTCCTGGAACTTCCTTCCTTCCTTCCCTGTTGGCCATGTCTGCCCCACATATGTTCTGGCTTATGTTCGTCTCACAGCATCTCACACACTGATTAACTTCTTTACTGGCAAGAATTCCCCTACATTTTCTTCTACTAATACATACTAAAACTACATTATGTGAATGTTAAAGTCTCATCTCCTTTCCTAGAGTAAGTTTTTTGGAGCTTAGCCTTAGCCTCTGGAGCAGCCCAGCTTTCTGAAGCTGTGCTGTAAAAAATATTGTTGCTGAAATCCAACCCTGTGGTCTAGGGCAGCTCAYTGGGGATAGGGGTCTTTGCAGCAGGTCTCTTGCAGTGCATGGTGATGCACAGCTTTCACTCCTTGGAGGAGAAGTTCTTGTTATCCCAGATTGGTTGGCTTTTTGTCTTCAAACTTGGGCTTCCTAAAGATTTCTAGGGGTGCTCCTGGAGTGGAGAAATAACCCTTGAATTTGTGAGTAATTCACCACTAAGTGTCTACAGATTATTCTGCTCCTCTGCCCTCTCCCAACAGGGTAGCAAGTAGGGCCACCAGGTATCTGATATGCGATAATACCTGCTCACGAATTATCATTTCCATTGTGGAGGGAAAAGCATTTCATTTCTGGGATCCAAACTTGTCCTGGTTTGCAGACACCTGCTGGGGATTGTCCTGCAACTCCAGTTTTGATTTGTTGCTTTGCTACTTTTATCTGCAGATTCACTTGAGTCCATATAGGCACTGGGTAAGTTTAAACTGAAACTCCAGCAAAATTAGACAAATAAATTTAASCACAGTGAAGCAAAGGGTTCTGCTCTGGATGACAATACTGGAAACAGTTGCAAAAGAAAAACTTTGAAACAAGATGATGTGAATTTTAGGTCTTGCTCTACAAGGATTCTCCTTTCAGGGTCCCTGTACCTTGGAAGGGCTGGTGGTCTGACTTCTCTTGTGCCTCTCCTTGCAGGCTGAGCTGGCCTAGAGGAGTTATTTAAAATGATGTCTTCTCTCTTCCTTAGTTATGGATGGTGTCTTCCTTAGCTAGCGGGGGAGCTTGCTCTCTCTTGGGGGCTTCTTCAGAGCTCGTCGTCTTTCCTTTGTTAACAGGGGAAGGAAAGTCTGAATCTTAATTTGCTTTGACTTCATTTCTGCTTCTTTTTCCAGTAGAAATGTAGCTTTAGGACTTAAGCCTGTGATGATTTAACTTTCTTCCCTCTCTTGTTTTTTGTAGCTGAGAGCCAGTTTTGGGGATGTGTCTGTGAGCTGTCATGGGTTGGTAGCTGAATGTGAGCCATCAGTGTCAGCTGTTGTGCAAAAGGCAAATGCCTGCTAAGCCCACACAGAGCCTTTAAGGCATGTGAGGTAATGCACCCACTCACTTAAGGCTGGTAAGACTTCAGCTGGGGTTTGCAGTCCCGGTTGGCATGCTGCACTCCAGGGAGGATTTGGATCAGCTGGACAAAGTCCAGAAGAGAGCAGGAGGAGGATAAGAGGGCTGGATGACATGACCTCCAGGGGAAGGTTGAGGGACCTGGCATATTTGGCTTAGAGAAGACCAAACAAATAGAAGTTTGCAAAGGCATGAAAGTACTTAGAGGGGAAGGGAAAAGTCTGTTCTGGATGTTTGCAGTGGACATCTCTTAAAGTGATCTCCTTACCTTCTGCAAGGAGGTCAGTAATAGTCTGTAAGGGTGAGGACAGGGATGTGGGACCTTTAGCTCTTGAGATTTTCAGAGTAGTTCAGAAGAATATGGTGGGGATGGTTTGGGTGGAGCTGTTCCTACCTTGAGGTGATCACTTGTCCCTTCTACCGTTTACATCCTGCTCCCTTGTGTTTGGACACAGACTGGCTGCTTTCCTTGGCGCTGCCCTGCCACATATCTGAAACTCCGAGTAACTAAGCAGTGATGGGAAGGGGATGTTGTCTTGGGTGCTTTGTACAGTCTCCACTCCTCTTCTAATGTCATGAGCCTGGATTAGGATGTTTGTACTGGGGAAACTACAAGGCAGCCTTTATTATACGGCAATGACTTCAGGCTCCAGCAAGGACCAGGACCATGCTTCCTGGAGCCGCATGTAGTACAGAGTTCCCAGGTGAGGTGGGAAAGTGGTGATCCAAAAGAAACAGAGG
Source organism: Apteryx rowi (assembly GCF_003343035.1). Classification (NCBI taxonomy): domain Eukaryota; kingdom Metazoa; phylum Chordata; class Aves; order Apterygiformes; family Apterygidae; genus Apteryx; species Apteryx rowi. The sequence continues at coordinate 6,128,280 of NW_020450982.1, forward strand.
CACACAATGAGTTACTTGCCCCTGCTCAGCCTGCAGTTATAGGAGAAAAGCTGGGAGTAGAATTTGTGGGATTTTCTTTTCTTTTTCTTTTTTTCTTTTTCCCCCCCCTTCCAACTGGAGGAAAAGTTTTATCTGCCAAATGGGATTGTAAACAGCAGTTGCTGAGTGCACTGGTTGGTTTACCAAAAGCATCTGTGTCTTTGCAAGTGGTTGGAGGCAGGTTGGTATTTGTGGTTCTTCTACACACGTTGCCGTAGCCTGCAGGTGAAAGGCAGAGAGGCAGCTGTTCAGACCTTACATACAGCTCTTCCTGCTGAGTGCCATATTGCTTGACTGCACCTAGCTGCGCCTGTGCCTCTCTCCTTGCTGTGGGATCTGAACATCTGTCTGCTGCACCGAAAAGCCTCTTGGTCCCCATCTGGCTTGCTTTGTTGGTATGTGTGCTGCTACTCTGGTTAAATGCATTGCACAGACCTTCACATGCTGAGTCTAGTTGCTGCAGACTGGTTGAGGAAAGAGCTGGGATGGCTCTCCTCATCCTGCCTGTTTATTAGTCAGTGTACAATATGTGTGAAAGACAAAGTTTTGGAATGAGCATTTGAAAGCAAGCAAAATAAATCACAGGGAAATCAAAACAACTTGTACCTTTGAGAAATCCTCTTTCTGTAGTGTCAAGGTTATGCAGACTGTAGTGGCCTGAATGTCCCCTCTTGTGCGGTCCAGACAGACAGTAAATTACTGCAGGGCAGGTCATGGTGTGCACTGGATCCTGTTAGCTGAATGCTCTGTATATGTGGGGGTAACGGTGTGCACAGCATTGCTATGGAACTGCTGGAGTACTACAAGTTTGCATCCAGACTTGCCCTATAATGTACCTTTGAAGTGGCATCACAGGAGCAAACCAGGGAAATCGTAACCGTGGTCAGAATAAGGCCCTTGATTTCCTAATAAGAGGGTGCCTGTCTGTTGCAGGCCTGCTGTTCTGCATGCGTGCACAACCATGGCTGTGTGTGTGTGGAGCGAGCGCAGTTGTGTTGTTGTTTCTGCTGTGTGTTTTCCACAGGAGCAGCGGGTGCTCCCCAGCAGAACAGCATGTGAGGAGTTCCCAGAAACCTCTGTGGATCCCCCTGGCAGGAGGCTGGGGGTTTATCTGGCCCACTTTGCCTAGACCTTGTAAACACGGCCGGTTGCTGGGGTGTCTCTGGATTTTGAGTTGGAAGAGAGAGGAGAGGTAGAAAAATCCCGCCCATGTGAAGGATGGCAAAAGCATGCTTCTCTCTGCTACTTCCTCCTAGAGAATCCCTCTGCTGTTTACCTCTAAAACCCATCTGGAGACCCAGATGTGCCCGTTCATATGTTGGCAGTTGTGGCACCTCCAATCCCACAAGCCTGCCTGCGTGAAAGGTGTGGGCAGCCCGTGTTTCTCCAGGTCTCACCATCAGGTTTTCACACGTCCTGCAGTCGACTTGAGAGACTGCAGCCATATACATGCCCTCGCACTGAGAGGCAAGCCTGACCTCAGGCCTGACACAGCCTCTCCCCGCAGTCAATACCAGAGTAAGGCAAGAGGAGAAGGGATTAAAGGCAGGACATGTTTTACAATAATCCTGCAACGTGTGTTGCATTCCAGGCTGGGAGGAGCTGGGAGGCAAAGGCACGATGTATGACAGACAGCCTTCCCCAGAGCCCCGCAGGTCCACGAGAGGCAGAGCATCCTACATCTCTGCCCTTCACCTCGTGATTTACATGCATACCAGCATGGCTGTCTAACGCCTGGGAAGGAGCTAAGCCCCCTTTTCTCCTCATTTAATGGACAGGAGGCTCCATGCAGGAGCATGAAAATGGACCCTGTGTAGCTCTCCAGGGCAAGGATGAGGGGTTAATCAGATTTGCTAGTCTTAGGGATTAAAATGTTAACTGGTTTAGTCCTCATTGTCCTACATAGCCAGCACGGCTGCAAGAGGAAGAGCCRCTGCCTGCAACCCCTACCATCAGCAGCAGGCTGGTTTTATGGTAGGGCACAGGGCCAGGGAGTTGCATGTGCTCTCTGCCCTGCAGAATGGCTTTGCCTTGGGCTCTCATGCCTTCAGTAGCTCTTGTCATGTGCTTGGCCTTCCAGGATGGGCAGTTCCCCCCTCTCTGGCTGCCCAGGATCACTGGGGCGCCTGCTCTGCCTTGGCSCACATTGCTCTCCTTGCTTGGTCCAAACAGGAATATCAATCATGGGACAGGGGAAGAGGCAGCAGCAACCTGCTCCTGCACTCTCCTTCCTCCACTGCTGCTTGGGATAGAAGTGCTGGCGATCAGTTGTAGGCAAATGGCTTGCCAATAAGTGGAAATAGCTTTTTTTGTACAATGTTTTCCCAGTGCCCTGTGCTGAGCTTGGTGCAGTATCCTGCTGAGAAGAATAGGACTTCACTGCTGTCTCACTTTTTAAAGTGTTTGCTGCTGCTGTTTTTGCTGGAAAAGTGTGGGTATGCAGCCTTTGCCCCATTCACACAGAGGCATACTGTGCCTTGGCTTCACTTCTCATAGGCTTGGTATAAAGCAGCAAGAGATGCTGAACTGGGAGATGGGAGATACTGTGGTGGAATTTGTATATTAATAACTTGCAGTGCTTCACACTCATTAAATTAATTAAATTTCTGGGAGCCCCAAGGCTACTAAACAAGTTGATTTCAGAATTGGGATTAAACATCTCCTGTCYCCCTTCCCCCATGCTGGCACAGCACTTCTTGCTCCATCCTGGCTTTTGCTCTTACAACTTGCAGGTTTCCCTGATTTGAGCTTTTTTGCGTACAGGCCGTGGATTGGATCTGTTGCAGTGGTTTATTAAGAATCGGCTGCAGATATGATCTGCCTCTGTTTAGGCAACAGGCCATCTTTTGCCCTCAAATAGGCAGAAACTGCTTCTGTTTCATGGCCCACTGGGGAGAGAACTGCTGATCACTGTGAAGCATGAGCCCTGCCAGCTATCTCACAGCAGTTAATTTTCCCAGTTCCCAGGGTGCCGTCTCCCACAGACGGAGACCATACTGATCCTTGGGTGGTCTTATATTGATGTTGCTGCCTGGCTCTAAAGGCCATCATAGCTCCTGAGCAAGAGACGGTCCTGAAGAAGTGGTCTGGACTGCTGCACTGCAGCCTTCCCCCGCGGGCTCTGCACCCGTTCAGTTCTCAGAGTTGCCCTTCTGGATGTTGTTAGATATGGAGGCAAAATGCTTGTCTTTGCTGACAAAATGCATCTTCCTCTTCAGCCACTGTAGGAATCTCATGTTGAAAAGGCTGATGATGACATTGTTTGATGTTTTCTTAGCCATCCTGTCCTGCAGATGATTATGCAGGTCTCGCTCATAACTGGTGGATCAGCTCAGCATGTTTCACCTTTCTTTGAGCCAATATATTTTAGTGTTTCTGCATTGCCCTCGACATACCTTAATGCCACCAACTTCCATTAAGGTGCGCAGGACAAGAAGTGCAGCTGAGCTGTTCTGTCCTGTGTGTGGTGGTCAGCATCTCCAGCAGGTTTCGGTGGCATGGCAATGAAATCTTAGAAGACTCTCAGCTCTTCAGTGACCCTGTTCCTGAGAGCCTTAAGAGATCCTGGCCGGATGGTGGTGGCTGAAGGGTGCTGACATGTAGATTTAGTCTAGGATTCAGTCTGTATGACTCAGGCCATGCTGCGTCCCAGGTCAGGGGAGCAGGTACCTTTCTGGGGATGTTGTTCTCACGTTAGCTCTGTCTAGTACAACTTTGCTACTTTTTTGTGCCTCCTGTTCCTGCCCCTGCTCTTCCCCCATCCCGCACCGTACTCAGTACTTTGGGCTGTTTGCTTCAGTAATTGCAGCTGAATCTCTCCAGTCTGAGACAAGCAGCAACTCCTCGCAGTGCCGTTGGGGACCTGCCGGCACTGCTGCAGTGGGTCTCAGAACTGAGCGTTATGGGCAGCATGTGTCACAGAAAAGGTCTGTTTTTCTTTACATTTTTAATGCTGCAAAATGAAATGTAATGTCTTGAAGGAGTGTTGTAGTAAACATTTTCTTTCTTAATGCTTACAGAGGTGAGAAAAGATGGAAAAATAAATAAAAACCCTCCTTCCCCCCTCCCCCCCCCCGAGAAAGAAGTGGGACCCTTTTAGTGGAGGTAGTGGTGTGATCTCATGATGCACAGTGGAAGGCTGCATGGCTGCTGCCATGTTAATGCTGTGGGCTCCCTTCTGGGCCATTGGAAGATTTCTCAAGTGATTTGTTGCAGGAAATTGGAAGGGACAGGTGTGGGATTTTTATATTTTTAAACAAACCCTGGATACTCACTGTGTGGTCATTTGCSAACTTCAGGAAAGCCTGCTCTCTGTGCGCTCCAAACGTCGTAACCTCTGTCAGCCTGGCTGTGATTGATGCTATTAATATTTTAGAGATCATTTAGGATCTCTACCTTGGCTGTGCTCCTCACTCRGGGAGGAGAAGCTGTCCTGCGTGGATGCCTGCAGCAGCAGGAGGAGAGCGCTTCCTGGCTGCTGGTGCATTTTGTAGGAGGCAGGACTGCATGTTAGCAGAGCCACTGGGACCAATGGTAGCTCTAAGCTAATTGCTACCCTCGAGCAGGTCCAAGCTGGCCCCTTCTATAGGTGAGGGTCTTTCAGCCTCCCTGGGACATTCACTTCTGTCCTTGCCTTTTGGGAAAGGGTCTGGCTTCCCTCTGGATGTTGTCCCTGCTGACTGCATTTGGCCAAGGTCTTTGCTGTGGAGAGGTGTCCCTATACATCTGCGTACCCCTTCTAGCCCCTGGAGCTGGCCTCAACGGAGCTGCCAAACCCCAGAACAGCTCCCCATCTCTTCTGTGTTTTGGATCTCCCTTTGCCATCACAATACGTATAATTTGGCCTCACAGAGTTGGCTGTGCTGCAGCTTTGCCTGTGGGGTCTGTCTTTAAGCTCGAGTTGCAGAGTTCATGCACACCCTCGTGGCCCCCAGCTCAGTCCCTGTGCCCATCAAGAGGGTGACTGACACCCTTCTGCGGTGCCGTGCACCGTCTCTGACTGCATCTCAGGATCTGTCTGCAGCCGTGAGCATGGGACCCATCCTGCACAAACTGGTGCTCATCTCTCCCTGCCTTGTGCCATGTCCTAGCTCTGCTGTAAATGGTGGAGCTCTGTGACCGTTACTTGTGTTTAGGAGAGCTGCCTGGTAATGCTCTGCTTGCTTAGCCTTCCCCACGGCCCCGCTAAAGCCAGCTGTGGGAGGGGGGCTGCCACGCTGCGGGGACGGGGACTCCGCCAGATCTGAGAGGCAGAGTGAAGCCACGTGACTGAATCCCAGACTGTGTTTGCTCTGCCTAATTATCAAAAGTATGAGTTTGTTCTGCTAGGTGCACATTATGCCTTTATTGTGGTGTAATTATGCCAGCTGCCTATGTTTAGTGTCATAAAAAGGAATAAAATGCCCATTACCCGCCTAAAGAATTCTTCTTGTGGGTTTTTTTTATTTTTATTGCTCTGGAGTACACAGTGGGCATATCTTTGATCGGCAATTCTCCATGTAAAATAGCTAGTGAAATACTGTGCCTTTCGGAGAGCTCCTCCAGCCAGCAGCCTGYGAAGGCAGCTGGCCTGCCAGCCTCACCTGGCGCCGCCTCTGCTGCTTATTGCCAGCCCGATCTGGTGGTCAAGACGATGAAGCCGCCACATTCCCTTTCCCCAGTGGGAACTCAGCCACTTTTCGACAGGAACCGGCAGCATTTCCCTGCTGCCTTCCAGACCCCAAGTTCCCTGCTAGTGCCACAGTGCCCAAGAGGTGCTGGGTGCTTTCCGAGCTGGGGAGAAGACACAGCCTCTTTGTCTGTACTTCTAAACTGTTCAGAAAGATGCAACGGTGCGTGGGTGCAGAGAGGAAGGGGTGCAAGGACTGGGCTGAGGTACAGTTTGGAGAAGACAATGTGGCAAGGACTCCTGTGCGTGGGGAAGACACTACGGTCATCTGCGGAGCAGCACAAACGGATGCCCTTCACCCCAGCTGGATCCCCRGGAAAGTGCATATGGATGAAAGGCCCCAGCCTGAGCTGCCCAACTCCCAGCTATGAGTGGGGATGTTGTTGTGTAGATGCTGTAGATGTGCCCTCCTCATCAAGGAAGAGCTCCTTGTGCCAGTTGGAGAGCCAGGTGCACTGGGGCCATGCTCTGGAGTGGGGCTTTGCTCATCTCGTGTGCAAACGAGTCATGGCAGTGAGGCTGGAAGCAGAGTTATGAAAACATGAGCCAAGCAGCAGGGAACTGCCAAAGGCCGAACAGTCCTCTTGMAAGGGCAGGGATGCTGAGCCTGGCCTCCCAGCCAAACTGCAGCCTCTGTAATTGGCTCTGGCTGATTTAGGGTTTCTTGGGGCATCTAAATATCTGGGGCTGTGGTGGTAAGAGATCCCCTTGAGGAGTTTGGTCTTCCAAGAGYTGAGGTTCTGTGCAAACATCCGCTATTGAAATACATATTCCTTTCAGGGAAGAAGACTGGAAGGATTTCTTTGTGTGCATGTAAATGCTAGGGGCATTTTGGTGACRTTTCTTAAATAATTTCCTATGGAAATATATATATAAAACCCCAAATCCAAACCCTACATTTTAGAGATTGTTAAAACCTGCCTCTTCTGTCCTTTACATTCTCTAATAGTTTCAGTCTCTAATTGGAAATGGACTTTGTTAGCCTCATTAGGAGCTGGCTATAGATAGCTCTTAAATCTATAGTTTTTGTGYGTGTGGTAAATCTGTTGTTTTAGTGGGTTTATTTTTCAGCTAGGTGATGCTTTCGGCAAGTCCCTGGTCCCTCCAGCCTGCCTGTGCCACAGACGCCTTGCGCAAGGTTCCTTTTAAGTCCCTCTGCTTATTTTTTCCGTCAGGTGTTCCTTGAAGTGGCCTTCACAGCTTTCCACCCTTTCTGCCACCRCCTACGTCAAGGGAAGATGGACTTGCGCCTCCCCTCAGCTTCATTGCATATGCACATGCCGTCTGCCCCTGGCGGCACGATTGCCTTGGTGAGGAATCCAAGGGGCTGCTGATAGCAATCATTGATTAAGAGGGTAATTGTCCTGAAAATTCAGATTGATCAAAAGGCAGAAATGATAACTTGTGTAACTGTGTTTAAAACCACGTCCTGTCAATAGGGGAGACTGAGACGTCGCGAGCAGAAAGCAGGGAGAATTGGATGTGTGAGCGAGCGAGTGTGCGTGTGGTTCGGGGAGGAGGGGGAGCCATTCTTCCTTGGGGTCCGTATCAGGATGTTTCTTGTCACTGACGCTGGGCTATTGGAGATTCAATCACTTTTATCTTCCCCTCTCTCTCAATCCAAATGCCTTTTCATATTAGAAAATTAGAATCAGCTCTGCTCATGCAAGATTTATTAGCTCTGCTGAGCAATACCACAGAAGAGTAAATGATGTCGCATTTCAGGGGCTTTTTACACATTATGACCAAACTTGTGACTTCTTAAGTATTCTTCCTTTGAGCCACTGCAGGGTGTGAAAGGAGTGGAGAGGCAAACTTCTCTTTGGAAATAGTTCTGCACCAGTCTAGGTGTCTCTTCTTTATTACTTGAATGATGGGATTTGGTTGTTAATATGGGTCTTTTCTTTGGGCTCAGTTTCTCTGCTTATTGCTTCGGAAATCAAAGTCTAAGGATTGAGCGTGTCTATCACATTTTTTTCTTAGTCCCCTTTGTAGAAACACTTTTCAGTGGTAAAATGTGTGTGTTCAGAGCACCGCTTCTGGCTAGTGGTCATTTACATCTGAAAAAAGACAAATTCTATTTCCTGGCTGAGTGTTTTCCCTTGTGTTTTGTACTGGGTGGCTCCTTTTTAAAATGCCTTCTGACCCTGTATCTTACGCTACTCGCATTTTGTGTAATGATGGTCCTTTGGTATTCAGGCCCTAGATGCTGAAGTGCTTTAAAATCTTGAATGAATTTAGGCTCATAATGCTCAGTAAGTGTTATGGTGGGGAAACTGAGGTATAGATCAGTTGTATGATTTTCCTGTGAGTCTGTAGCAGAGACTCGAATAGGAATTATGTCCCATTTCTCCTGGTCCTGGGCTTCAGCCACAAGGCTTGTTTGTGAGGCTTTTCATTTTCAAATGGCTTTGCAGGCATTAAATCCTTGCAGCATCCTTGTAGACTGGCTGCACAGAAAGGTGACTCAGCCCATGAGGGTCAGAGTGATCAGCTGTTGGGAGTCTGAGATGCTATTCAAAATTTTTCTCCCCATCTCAAAAATTAAGACCTTTGAGATTCACTGCATTTCACTGACTATATATAAATGCCTGGTGCTCTGCAGCACTCTCACACCCTCATGCTGGGCTTTGTATATGTAGCCTTTACAAAAATACTGACTCTTGTCACAATAAACACTGGTTTGCCACCAGTTCAGTTTTGGACTATTCTCAAAAGGGAGCAAATTTTTCTCGAGCCATCATTATTTAGCAAAGTCTACAGCACCACATAGGGATGCTAATGTGACTTCTGAGTGACTTGCACACCGAAAACATTAAATAGCAGAAGCAGAAATCAAGGTGTAGAAGGGAATAGTCTGTTCATAGCTTTATCTGCTGACATTGTAGTGCTGTGGAGCCCAGGGAGCCTGCAGCTGCACTTCTGTCTATATTTTTGTGTACTTGTATCTGACTTTTCCTTGATGTGGTTGTGTTGCCAGGAGGACTACAGTGCAGACAGGGTAGAGGACAGACTGGGGCAGCCTGGTGGTAAGGCCCTTCCTGTTGCCCTGCCAGCATGGCCAGCTCAGGGCATCTGCCCATGTGCTCACCTAGCAGCACAGCATCTCACTGTGGGCTGCCGGTGCTCAGCCTCTTGTTTGGCTTGGCAGCTGTAAAGGGGAGGCTTATTAACAGCCAGTGCTAATTACATTTAAAACAACACAATGCTTGGAATTGTCCAAATGCCAGTCTAATTTGGCGCAAAGTTTTGCCATTCATCTTAGAGAAAGGCGTTTCTGAAGAGATGCTTAAAACTGTGTCTGGCTGGTGGGGAGGTTTTCTCCCTGAGTATCACTGCTTGAAAGGCAGGATACACTTGACAAGCAGAAGGACTTGACTTTTTCCCCTTCCGTGTACAAGCACTATGTATTATTCAAGGTCTTCTTAAGTCAATGCTGGGTTATTAATCGGTTGCTTCTCTGCATGTTAAATTTGCCTACTAATTTTGAGGCTCTGTAAGAGGGATTCAGCTATGAGCTCGCATGGTATTTTTCCCTTTGTGAGGCCCTGTGCGCCCACGTGTGTGTCCTGGAGCTGCTGGAGCCCCTCTGCTCTGGGTTCAGATGACATGGCGCTATCTGTGTGCCAGCTATGTAGAAGGGCTGGCTGGAAGGAAGATTTCAGTGAGCTCCAGGTTATTGACTGAATGCTTCATTTTCCAGATTTTCACTGATCAAGGCGGGTAGGACCAGAGCAGTAAAGACCTTGGTGAACCTTGAGTGGCCAGGGAAGACCCCAGCAAGCCACTTTCCAAGAGGAGAGGAGGGCACTATGGTCCTGTGTAACACTAGAGAGAAAGATACTGTAGTGTGCATGTCTCAGGCAGCTGTTCTGCGCAGTGCAGGAGTTCACTCCATGAGAGGTGTATGCTACACACCTCTCCTTGGCTCCTACTCAGTTTGCTGTCTGAAGTAATGAGTTTTATTGCTGCCAGCTGGGAGACAGACTCTGCTTCTTGGGGCTCTTCCACCCCTCCAGACCAGCCTCCATGCTCCAGTCTCCTCTTCCATCACGTGCTGTCGTGGTGCTGCCTGCGGTAGGCAAGGCATGGAGGCCAGCAGTGCCTGCACGTTCCAGGAATCACGTCAGCTGTCATTACTTACATTACCTTGATTGGGAACAGTCAGTTATGTCACCGTCCATCATTGTGTCTCTCCYGGGAGACATTGAGGAAGGAGGAGAGGAGCAGGAATTATAAAGCACTTCTGCGGTGCTCCGCCAATGCCACCGCTCCGTTGGCTGAACATCTGTCACCAGACAGCTTGAAGAGAAGGTGCTTTGTCTGATGGATCTTCCCATTGTAACTTCACAGGGAGGAGCCTTCTGCAAGCTGGGACTGCCCCAAGGGAAAAGCAGTGGGGTCATTTGTGCAGTTTAACATGAAGGGAACAGTGCTGCTGCCTGGAAGATCTGGGGGGACCATGATGAGAGCCTACTGGACAGCTGGGGCTGCAGGCTGGGCTGTCCTGGGCTGGGTGCTGCTTTGAGGCCGGACAGAGTTTTGGAAAATAAAGGGGAGTATTTTGGAGCAAGAGCAGAGCTTTAGGAGTTTTCTTCTCTGTAAAAGTTGGAAGGGGAGGGGACCATCCATGCTGGGACAAGGCGAAGAGCTTTCAATGTCTTTTGGAAAAAAAAAATTGGGTGGGACATGAAGAGGAAGCATTTTTCAGAGTAAGCCATAGCCTGCTGCTTAGGACAGTCACTCGGGAAGCAGCTGAATCTGCTGTTCAGCTGCCTGATCTGAATCAGACAGGGCTTGGACTTGCATGTTGTACCCATGCGTGACTGCAGAGGACCCCTGGCTGTGTCTCAGGTGGGAGTTCATTCTCCCTTTGTCTTTGGCCAGGAACTCCATCCTAATGAGAATGAGATTTTGGTTTTGATTAAGGAGACTTTTTATTTCTAATGGAAAATGATTTGGAAAGTTTCTAGCCCTCTCTACCCTAACTGATGTGGGACACTGGCTCCTGTTTCAACAGAAAGTCTCTTCAGCTGGGTTCCCCTCCTGGGTTATCTCTGATGGCAGCGCCATCATGCCATGGGCTGTGGGGAAGACAATTTGTCTGTCTGGCAGCCTCTTGTGAATAAATTTGTGCCTGTGCTCAAGGCAGTGAGTAGGTTTGAGAGGTAAGGAGGAATGGGAGCTTCAGGGTTGGGGTCAGAAGGCGCTCAAGGGCTGTGAATCTAAGTTACTGAACGCTTGTGTTACTGTGTCTATCAAGACTGAAAGTGAGAACAGTTCAAGCACTGGTCATCAAGCAGGACATACAGGGAAGCTGGGAAGACAGTAGTATCTGCTTCTTTCRGTTTCTTGCTGTGTGTTGTGGAGAAATGTCACGATAGTATACATTTCTCCTCAGAGTGACTCTCATCAAAGGCAGTAAGATTGTTCAAAGGGAGGTCTTTGGGGGACCAGGTGTATCTGTGAAATATTTGTCTGTGTGTTTGGTTTAACAGCCTGACCATGCTGAAGACAGTGATGAACCAGCCCTGACTGCAGGAGGGCTAGGCTGTCACCTTTGGTGGAGATATCTTAAATGCAAAGTGGAATTGCTGACTGGTGGTAGCAACAGTGCATGGTGCTGCAAAGTACATGGATGCAGTTAGATCATGGACAGCCAAAGCGGACTGGTCTCACTCCAGCCTGCACGACATCTTGTGCGAGTACAGCCAGCAAGGTCTGACCTGTAATCCATCCTGTCATTTTAAAGAGTTCATATTATATGGAAGTGATGCTTTATCCTGAGCCAGGGGCATTGCTGCTGTTACTCTTACCTGAGTTTCAAGAACTCTTGCTGTCCCCAGCTTTAGGTGTAGGCTTTGTTGTCTGGATGGCCCTGGTTCATGGAGCTTGCTAAATAAAAAAAAATGTTGCAGAAGGTACATGGAGCACAGGAGAGTCATTCTGGAGGAAAATAAAGTGTGTTTTCATGGTGGTGGGATAGCTAKTGAAGTGAGTAAATATGTGCTATAAACATGTTCTGAGCATCTCTCCATGAAGAACCCAGCACGGCCTTTTTGAGTAAATAAAAAGAAAGCCTGGGTTCTGTTCATGTGTCTGTTTTCTTTTCTTTTCTTCTTCTGGTCAACTGTGGCTGTAGATAAGAGTTTTCTATTTGAAGTTCAGAAGGGAAGGGAAATCCATTGTTAGAAGAGGAGACTTTCTTTTTGCTTGATATCTATCTTCAGCGACACAGCGGAGAAGGAAAAGATTTGCTATGATAAAGGTAGCTTTAAAAAAAAGGCGCATTGAGTGTTGCTTTTCTCTGTACTTCAAAGCCTGGAGTAATATGGAACAGTTTAAAAGAAAAGGGGAAAAAAAAAAAAAAAAAACTAGCCCAGCCTCTGCACGAGGGCTGTGAAAGCTGAGCCATAATAGAGCACCATCCTGGACAGGAATCCTGCACTCTGCCCCATCCTTTTGCATGTCCTTGGAGTGTGGTTATTCAGTGTGCATAGCACCTTAGAGGGGACTATGCCCAGAGCCTGGAGTCTGTGATGGATGGGTTCGAAGGGGGCTTTTCATTGCTGGGGGTGGGAGCAGAGGTACTCTGGAAACATTTTGCAGGTGCTCATCTTAGGGAAAGATTGAACCAAGGGAAGTCGATTACTGGAACAAAAAACAGGCAAGTCTGGAAACAATATGGGAAAAGTATGCCAATAAACATTTAATTATTGACATAATTTAGAGATTGCATGGAGTGTTCAATATGGCATGGCAAAGTGAAAAAGCTGAACAGAGCAGCACCAGTGAGAGCTGTGGGTGGAACACATCCAAGAGCCCCAGAGCCTGGTGGGGTTGGCTTTCCAAGGTTTTGGGCTGTAGGATGAACTTTCACTGGGGCTCAGATGTGTCCGAACGAGCCAGGGTCAGGGAGTGCTGGGGAGTGGGTCCACGTTGCTGCTACCCTATTGCTTGGCACAGGGAGTAGGCACAGCTGTGAACTGTGAGCAGAGAGAGGTGCAGGATCCCTCCATGGGTGCCTCCACGATCACTGGTGGGACTTGGGTGTCTTGGCTGCCCCAAACGTGGGTCTGGGTGGTGGGACACATGCTTTCTCCAGTGCACCTCAAGGCTCTGGTGGGGTTAGCTCTAGTTGGCCCCGGCAGGGTGGAGGCCAGAGCTTGGCAGATGGCAGAGCAGGCTGTGGAGATGTGGCACAAGGAAGGCTGCCCTCTTCCGAAATAAGCTGTGGGATGAACACTTGCCCTGATGCGTCTGGCTCAGTCTTGTGAGAGAAGGTGGCTGAGGGGAGCGGCATGCTCCTACCAGGAGCAAGGTATGGCTTGCTGTCTGTTGTCTCCTGCCTCTCGCTGCCCTGTTCACTGCTGATGTGGTGCTGCTGTTTTGGTTGAGCTTCCTTGCCTAGTGCTGGAGCACAGCTGCTTGTGATGGACCCTGCGGCATGGGCAGGTACTGGAGCTCGGTGCGCTGGGCCCTCATGCCAGTGTGCAAACTGGGGGCAGAGAGATGCAGCCCGGGAAGCCAGGGCTCGTGACAGCTCTGGCTGCTTGGCCAGCACATCATGGTCTTGCCAGGCTGCTGGGACACCCCTAGAGCGGACACCAGCCATGACCCCCCATTCCCTCTTTGAGAAACTATTGCAAGTAAAAGAGAGAGCAAGCTTGTGCTGGAGGCTTTGCCTCTGCATGAGCCTGGGGAGGAGCAGGATGAGAAACCAACAAACTCATTTTCACTCCTGACCTGAGCTGAGGCTGGAAGCGAAAAGATTTCCAGCAAACCTGGGCTGGTCAGAGTTGCTAACGAGCCTTTTCTTTGAGCAATGTTTTACATTCTTTAAAGATCTCAGGGAGCTCTTGGGGAGAATCTGCTAAAGTAGATGGCAGAGTCAAGTGTGCTGGCTTCTTTCTTTCCTTTTCTTTTCCCTTTTTTTTTCCCTTTCCCCTTTCTTGATTCTCTTTATTATGTGGAGTTGCTCTGGCTCTTTCTCTCACTTCTGTTTCTCCTTTTGTTCTCTCTTTGTCTATTTATCACACTGTGAAGGTTGAAAGAGATGTTATTAATCTGGGAGAATGAAGGCAGGATTAGTGGTATGAATCGGATTTTGAGAGCTGTAATGATAGAAAGACTCGCTCTGCTGGCGGGCTGCGTGAGTTTGATAAATGGGGAGCACTCCAAACTGACTCGCGCCTTCCTCCGCACTGCTCGCTTTGCCCGCTGGGGCGTGCCATGCTCTCAGATCTGCCAGCCATCCCACACCGCTCCTACCTGAACCAGAGCAAAAAGCCAAGGGTAAATCAGAGACAAATATCTCCCATTGCACTTAAAGAGATCATTTCTTTCAACATCTTTTTCAAACAGTCCTGTCAAGTTCTTGGACAGCCTTGTGTGTAGGTAGTATCCTTGCTTGGATTATGGCTCTGAACCGAGGCCTGCGTTATTGTCTCCTACCATGGCTTTGCAGAGAGCAGCAGGGAGTTAGCTTGGCTGCAGCAGAGCTCCCATCGTGCAAAGCACAAAAAAGCAGGAGTCATCTCTCTGAGGCTGCACCTTGCTATATTTGCCTGCTGAGGATTGTACTGGGATTCACAGCCCGAAGGGTTGGAAGAAGGCAGGGGGTATTCGATCAAGTTGCACTGGGGTCTTTGTCCCAAAATCTCCTGAGTGATGCAGTCCAGGAGGGGGATCCTGCTGTGGTGTGACATGAATCAGTTCCCCTGTGACTGGCAAGCTTGGGGGGCAAAAGGGGTCCTGGGGGGAGCCGGACAGGGAGCAGTTATAGAGCAGCAGCCCCCAGCTATAAGGCAAAGCCGAAAGGTATGGACCAGCATCCTTAACTCGTGATGTCCTGTCCTGGGGTCATCCCACTGCATGCTCACCCCCTTGACGCCTTGGTGCAGACCTTGCACCATCCTTCCCCATGCCTGCCCTTGGGTGTGTGGTGGTCCAAATTGCACCCTGCAGAGACAGAAAAGCTAGGGACAGACCCAGTAGGTGTAGGGTGTGTTGCAGCCCTGAGCTGCTTGATGAGTGCCCTCTTGGTAGTCCTCACCCTGGCCTGCGCCATAACTTCTGCAGTGGGCTTGTGGGTTAGCTGCTTGCTGTTACAGCCATGTTTGGGCCTTGTGGGACCTGGGAATGTGTATTTGCTGAAATGAGTGAGATGCACTTGCGCCAAGGCCCTGGGCAATGTGGCTGGAAGGCACACGTCGCTGCATGTGCCTCGGTGCCCCTTGCGGCAGGGGCTGTGTGCGTTGCGCTGGTCTTGCCCGTAAGGCCCCAGCCAGGGGAGCACCATGTTTGGCAGTGGATGCAGGACTGCCCGCTCCCTGCAAGACTGGCCGCTTGTTCAAGGTGAGCAGAGGATTATTGCTCGGTACAGGAGTGGGAATAGCAGTGTGCGGGGGAGCCCCCGCTTTGAAGGGGTAATCAGATTGCAGGCAGACCAGAGTTGTCAATGTCCCTTTAACTACAAGGTAATGGACTCCCCCACGCTCGGGCTGAGCTCTCCTCCTGCATTTGCGGGAGCGGTAATGATTGTCAAGGTAGAGCTAATGAGACGTGCACATCTTTAAAGGATCGTGGCTTCTGAGACAAAATTAAAAAAAAAGAGAAAGGAAGGGAGGGGGGAGGGAGAGAAAGTCCAACTGCACTGTCTTGGCCAGCAAGGTGTCCATCCGTCCTGCCTGCCYCTTGGTAGGCTCCCCGCTAAATGATGAGTAGGGTCTCTCTGCTTGCTGCACTGACTYTCATTTAGCCCCGGGAGCCTCCTCATCTCCCTGAGGCCCCCCATGGTCTCTCTTCTGGGGCTCTTCCCTCCCTCCTGGCTCCTGTGCCCAGGGCAAGGGAGCAGGGTGCCCCAGCTCTACACCTTTCCTGGGTGGGCAGCAGGAGGTCTGGGGGCCCAGCTGCTGGATCGCATGGCTATGGAAACAGAGGAGCCGGAAAGTGGTATAGAAGAAAGGTGTGCACATAAGAAACGAAGGGGAGAGGCAACCACGGGGAAGGAGCTGTAGTGGTGACAAGACATTAGCCAGAAGCAGAAAGTCTGCCAGGGTGTCAGAGCTATGGTCAGGGTGTGACGGTGGCAGAGAGAAGGGGAGCAAAGCTGTCCTGGGACTCGGATGCCAGGAGTCATTTCACGTGGTGGGGAGCCTGTGGGTGGTGTGGGTAGGAAATGCCCCACGGGCACTCATGGCTGCTGGGGAGGTTGTGCAGATCAGGCTGGGTTAGGATCTGGCCCTTTGGGAAGAGCTGGAATGGACGCTGGGAAGTTGTGTGCAGTGCATAGTGTGACTGCCTGCACATACATTTCCACCCGTTCTCACTATTTCAACTTCACAGGTTGAATTGGTTCAGAGCAGCCAAACTAAATGAGGAGAGAAATGATCAGTCAAATATTTCTTAAATCCTGTCTTTAAGAGCTAAGTGCTTGGCTGGAACTTTAAGGCAGGTAATGAGGCTCTCCTCAGATCAGCTTGTGATGTGGAAACTGCTAGATTGACCAGGCTGCAACTGGAAGAAAGCGTGAGAGCTCTGTCACAGCTGGGGCTGGTGCCCCATGGGCCTCCTCACGCCCAAGCGCTCTGCACCAGCCTGTCCGTCGGCAACAACTCTGCGGAGGCTGGAGGAGCTCTCTGCCACCTGCGCTGTTCTTCACCACAATCATGCACAGAGGCACATGAAGGAAGGGCAAGGATTCAGTCACATTGCAAAGGTCTGAAAAGCTAGATGTAAACCTTAATTTAACAGGCTGAGGAGCCCCTCCTATATGCGCCTTGGGCTGGCTGTGGTTACTGCTTTTCTGCCATCAGGAAGCGAGCTGGGGTTTGTGGGTGAGGTCAGGAAGGAGGTCCACACATATGGAGTAAATCACAGCTGGGAGCTTCAGAGAGCAATCTGCTTGCACAAACTTCTGTGTGACTGTAACTCAGAGTCCCCTCCATGTATGAGGGTCCAAAATTGTGTAGGTCAGTACTGCGGAGTCCAGCCCCAGTTTGCTCCAAGCAGTACAGGTGAGAGCTTGGGACCAAGAGGATCCCTGTCGCTCCAGAGGGTTCTCACCATGTTTCATTTTTAAGCCGAGATTTTTGTTGTGCCGCAAAAGCCATAGTGACCTTGAGCTTTGCAATGTCTCCGTGAGGCAGGGCTGCTCATTCAGCTTTGTTTCTGAGTGGTGCAAGGGGGGATACAGCAGCCTGGGAGGGAAGTGTCGGTAGGACTGGTACTTTCTTTGCAGGACACCTTTTTCTATGTAGTGGGGCAGGCAGGCCATGCTTTTCCACAGCCTCTGAAGTGATCCCTAGGAGCTGTGGGAGAGCACGCTTTGCAGGACGCTTTCTGGAGCAGAGGTGTTGGTTTGTTGGAGAAAGGGTGGAAGCACAGAAGCAGCAGGGGAGAAAGGAGCAATGGTGGGCAAGGTGGGGTGTGCCAAATGGCTGGTTCTGGCTCCAAAATATTCACTTCTCCTTCAGTCTGGGGCTGGGAAAGAGTCTATTCGTACTTGGCTTCTCTGAGCAATGATGTTGGTGCAAAACTCCTGCACCCTGGCAGCGGTGTGGATTTGCTACTTGTCATGTCACACCTACCTGGCAGCACCCCACCATCCTGCTCTCCTCTGGGCCTCTCCTGGGCAAGAGCTGGGGACCCACTGAGCTTTCTGCTTTGTATCCAGGTTTTTAGGCCTTCTGTTGTTAATTATTGAGATGTAATAATGTGATTAGTGCACTATTAAAAAAATCGCTGATATGATTACCATGGATTTAATATCACATGATATATCATTACATTGTTACATGGTGACAGATGTAATTGAAATACACTTATTGGAGCCTGGGGTCGTGTTTCATTCAATCACAGGAGCACCTCCGGGGGGCAGAACAGAAATGGCTTAAGAAAAATAAATAAATAAAAAAGCATCAGGAGAGGAAATTGTAATGAAAACAAAGAAACTTGCAGCCTGTTCAAATCTGGGGCAAGTGCTGCTTTGGCTTTTTCTCCACAGGAATCTAGAAAGGTACCAGTTGGAAACAGCTATCTTATGGACACGTTGGTAGGAGACAGATCATCCAAGTTTAAATTCTCTATTTGGGGACAAGAAGGAGGGACTTGTTTTATGGACCTGTATCCAGATCTTGCAGCATGTGAGCCTAGGCGTTACAGACTTAATACCAAGGGACCCGCTACCCCCCTTTTGCTTCTTTTCAAAAGGCAGGTAGAGCAGAAGATGGTACCCATGTGCTGTGGGAAAGCCACCCAGCTGCTCCCTGCTTGCTGTCTTAAATCTGCCTTTTTTGGAGTCTCGGATTGCTCGGCTGCCTGCGCTTGGCTCGGGTGGTGCTGCGGAGGCTGGGGAGGCGGTGGGGAGCTTGCCTGCAGGACAGCAACCYGGGTCGTGTTTCCTTCCGTGTCACTGAGAAGAGCAGATATCTGTCTCTGCTGCGTTATCCTCGGGAGGATCTGCGCGTGGGCTCTGGGCAGGTGGGGCAAGGAGAGGAGCAGCTATCACATACCTCGTGCAGGGACAGCCAGCTAAACCTGAGTGTGGAAGGGATGCTGCTCTGTCTCGGGCAAGGCTTGGGCTAAAGAAACGTGCTAGCAGGGGAAAACACGAGCACCATAGCTCCTCACACTAGGCTGGGTTGCTGCTGGTGCAGATCTGCTGTTGGCAGTTCTCAGCTTGCTGGTAAACAGAAACTGGTGGTGGTGGTGGAGACATGGCCTTTCCCTCTATCTCCTACCCTCTGCCTCCTCCCAGCGAAACAGCAGCTCACCCACCCTCACAGTCTCTCACAAGGCAAGTCTGGGGTCTTGCCTCTGGGCAGGATGGGGCTGTTATAAGACCTTGGAGAGACAGCGTGAGGTGCTTAATGTGCATTCATTGCTCTGATCATAAGTGCTAAGTTGTCTTCTCCTGTAAAGGGAGCCAGCGAAGGGGTAGGGCCTCCCAGATCAGGACTTGGGTACACCTAGCCCCCACCCACTGCAGTCCCAGGGGTTACTTCATCACTGCAAGACGGGGTGCAGGTAACTGTGAAGCTGAAGGTGCTGCCTTTAATCTCAATCTCATCCAAAACGAAGGAAGGAGAAAGTTTGTGAATGAAGCCAAGGTGAGTTTTCCCGTCTAGAAGGGAACGGCAGTGGTAGTGAGTTTGAGACATCTGGATGTTTGCATAATGACATACAGGCATCTGGCCCTGCATCGCTTGCTAGGCATTCGCATGCCACGTAGCCCCATGCACCGATGCATCTATCCGAGGAGCTGCGTTACAGACCTTCTGATGCTTGAGGGATCATTCCTATTTCAGATAGGCCTTTCTTGACAAGCTTTTGATCCACCCCCCTACACCCCCCCCCCCAGTAAAGTGCTCCAACTGCCCCATCTGTGGAGCTAGTGTGCCCCCCGGAAATGTTCAGCATTCCCATTATAAGCCCTTGTTTTGCAGAGAGCTGTGGAAATTCACTTCCAGCTGGTGTGGGAGCGCTCTGGCTGGGAAGCCTCTGGCAAGCATCTTTCTTTTGAGGTTAAAAACATAATTTCAGTCTGACCTCTGAGTTTCAGAGCTTTTGTTGGTTTTCTCCACCCCCAGATGGTTTTTGTGTGTGATTTTAAAATAGCCTTCTTCCCTTGGTTGAAGCTATCTGATGCATCCGCTTCTCATTCGAGGATTGTTGTGTTTTATTAATGCTGTTATTATTCCATTACCGTCATTGTGCTCTTTTATAGCAAATAGCTTAATTTAGTTGAGATACACAGATGCTGAGAGTTTAAGTGAAATCTTCAGCACTTGGTATGCTGGGCACTGAGCAGATATTCCCTAAGCACTTTGGTGTAAACCTTTCACTTAAAAACAAATCAGCTGCTGGGGGAGTGCTGGGTGGCATGAGTTTGGGATAGAGGAGAATGGGTGGGGGAGTACCTGTTTATCACATACGGAGGACCCTGTTCAAATGTGACTTCAAGTGCTCGGGAATAAAGCTCCCACTGAAGGTTTCACCCCCAGAGTGGGCTGTCATGGGGCTCTGTTCCCTGTAGATGCTGCAGGACAGGGGGAATTACACCACTAGCATTGCTGAGTTATTACTAGCTGAAGCTGCATGGCTCCTGGGAGAGATGGGGACTGATCACAGTGCCACTCCGGAGTGGAAGATGCAGTGCCATTGGAGGCCAGTGAGTCTGGCTGAAGAATAATGTCTCTTTTGGAAAGCCAGACTGTGCTGTAAACAGCTCTTGGGGAAGGAGAGAGGGGCTCATGCTCGTATGACTTAGGAGCCAAAGTCCTGTTGTTGGAAATGACTTGGGTGCTTAAGCCCCAAGGAAGCTGCAGCAGAGCCTCCCAGAAAGTTGGTGTAATCCAGGCTCCTAAGTACCTTRACTACTTTTGAAATTTTATCTTTTATTGTTGGCAGATGTTCATCTGAAATGGATGCTTCTTGCTTAGTGCCTCCGGGCATTCATTAATACCAGTGATAACTATTCCAGATCGTCTCCTATACCTCTTCTCCTGCCTCTACCCCTTAAAAATGAGAAAGGTAAAGCCAGATCCCTGTTAGTGCAGTCTTATTTGTGCACTTAAATCAACTTTTACTGCTGTGGCAAAACCTGCTGATCTTGGCATTATCAGTACTGAAATTACTTAATGTGGGGCAGGGAAAGCAAAGCATAAAACAAAATGAAGCAAATGGGAGCCACACAGGTTGAAATGGTGCTGACTGCAGTGTCTGCTCACAGCAAAGGTGCGCTCTCTGCCCAGCTTGCGCAGCAGGTCCCGAGCAGCAGGGTGTTAGCCGGGCAAGTCTTTTGGGTTGGAAAGCGATGTTTCCCACTGGCAAGGTGGGCTGAATGGGCATCAGTTTTGGGGAGTGTTTGCTGCCTCAGGAAGGCCAGGGAGGTGGGACTGGCACAGCAAGCACTCCTGGGTCCTCCTCTGATCAAGCTTTGGAGGCTTTGACGTTGTCCTGTGCACGTTTCCTACACTGACAAATTCAGGACATGAATGTGTTCCTGGGACCTAAAACCAGACTGGTACCTGCATATCTGGGCGCATACATCAGTGACTGTCTTTGCACAGGTGCCAAGTGCTGGGTTTGGAAAGCAGGTTACACGGCATCCGGCTTGGAGGCGCTGCTGTCACTACCGGGGGCTTGGTCTGCACCTGGGTGCCTGGCTTGGCCCCACACAGGGCAGCCGCAGCCCCGAGGGCATCCCGAGTCTCATCGGAGCTTAGTGCTCCTGAGAGAGGGGACAGCCCACCTGCGGGCCCCAGATCTGCACCTCGGCCTGCGCRGCATCCTCTGGGTATCTGCCAGCCGTGCCAGGAGGCCCCAGCACATGCACAGGGTGCATTTCTGTTGCAGCTTTTTAGTGGCTCTTTATTTTCTCCCGTTTATCCCCTGTGGCACAGGGATGAGGAGCATTTCCAAACGGGGAGCAGCCGTGTGCCTTCCCTGCTTTCCCCCGCCCTGCTGCTCTCAAACACCCCTAATTCCCCCTGGGGGGGATCTTCTCCACTCTCAAGCCCTTCAGCTGCAGCCTGTAGTCTGGGGCGCAGCTGGCAGAGGTCTGGTTTCCCCTCTTTTCCTGTGATAGAAGAAGGGGAACGGGGGAGAGGGRGCTGTGAGTTGGGTTGGGGAGAGCAGCACTCTGACCCATGCTGCCTGTCCCGCAAGGCCCTCGTAATAGCTGTGGGGTCTGGGGGAAGTTGCCAGGATCATTTTATTTCCCTGCTTTGAGGCAGCTTCGCGGCTTTATCTGGCTTTCGAGAAGACGGGGCTAGCTAACGACATGCACAGAGTATCCTCTGTGGAGGAGACCCGGAGCCTGGTTTTGCTAGAGGTCTGCTTTACCACTTATGAGAAACAAGTTAACCTCCCTTTGATCTCGGTTCATGGCTAACCCTTTAACAAAGTCCTGGATGTGCGAGGAAATCAATACTCAAGGCATTGAATTTAACACCAGCCATCAACTCGAGCGTAACACACACACACTGACTGACTCCGATTACAAGGAGCGGGCTGGTTTGAAGCTCGTTTGCCAGCTCTCTGGGGTGGCGCGGGGAGGGCAAGCATGCTCGCACAATTACGGGGCCGCCTTGCTGTCACTCAGGAGGGAGGCAGAGGGAACTGGCGTGCTCTGCCATGTCCTGCTGCTCAGCTCTGCCACCGAATGCCCCTTGTCTCTGTYCTTATGTGCGCGATTTGCAGCCTCGGCAGCTGTTCCCTGACCCGGGAGCAGGGTGCTTGGGTGCCACGCTYGTTTGCTGGATGCGTGTGTTTGTGTACAGACGTAATTGCTCTTTGCTGATGAGGACCTGCCTCAGCAGGGCAGGTTCTGCTGAGCCTAACAAAAAAAGGTGTTGCAAGTTGAARTCTGAAAAATAAAATGGTGCAGACGGGAAGGGTTGAACATCCAGTCAAGGAGGCGAGTTGCATTTCTCTAGCTCCAGTCCTCCCAGCGGAGATCTAATTAGAGCAGTGGAGAACTAACTGGGATGCCTTGTTCTACACGAGCCGCTTGCTCTTTGCTGGCACTTCGGCAGGGGCTGTGCTCCCGACATGGGGCAGCGGGTAGGCTGCCCGGCGTGGCCCTGTGGCCAGGAAAGGCAGGCTATCCCTGGCCAAGCAGTTACTAGCCAGCCCCTGTACCTCCCATCATCTCTCAGCCTTTCAGTCCTCTGCTGCAGCTCGGCTTCTCTGGGATGCATTTCTTCTCCCTTCCTCTTCCTGTTGCCATCAGCCATAGCAGGAGCTTAGGCAGCAAACGCAGATAAGGCACGAGTTTTGGGGGCAGCAGAAGGCTGGTGAGAGGGGTGTTGCACAGCTCCACAGCAGTGTTCCTGTGCTGCGGCTGTGTAGGGGCCTCTCTCTTCCACCCACATTCAATAAGTCTGTGGGGCACGTGCTTCTGGGACCAGAACTTCCCTTCAGACCTTCCATTAGTAGCAGCAAGTACTTGGGCAAATCCTAATAGCATTTTGTAGGAGGGTTGGCAGGGAAGGGCCAGCCGAGCTGTTGAATCTRGCCCCCCCCAGTTCCTGTCCAGGTAGTGGGTCCTGCCCTCTGCTCCTGCCTGGCCACAGCCACTGCAGTTCCTCTCCCCACACCTCCTTTTAATAACTTCTTCTCAGGACCTCACCACATCCTCCTCTCGAGTCCTTTTAATCTCTGCTTTCGCGACCTCTCTTCAGATCTATTCTTTTGCAGTGTGCTGCCCAGCCCCTGGACCGTCTCCCTCTGTTTGCTCTTCCATCAAAATCTGGGAGCTTCAATTTTGTCTCCTGCTGCCCCAATTGGCTGTGCTTGCTGGACCTGGTCGCATTGCCTGCTTGTCTGGTGTTTGCATCTATCAGAGCTCTTAGAGGCATCTCTGCTTTAACCTCCCTAGTCTTAACCCTGACCTGAGTCAACAATCACGAGGAAGAGCTGCTGCTTAGATGATCCAGTGTAAACTCTACCTTTGATTAGACAGGTATCTTCCCCCRGCACTGGCCCAGCAGTGCCTTGTTAACTTTCCTTGGTGTTCCCTTGCTGCAGCCATGAGATCCTCTGACATGGGCAAGGGACATGGCCACTGCCCTCTTAATCTTTATTGATCTTTTCCCTGCTGCCTTGTGCATTGTATTCACCTGCCATTCTCTTGCTCTTCTGGCTGCCTCCCTTCTAAGCAGGTTTGCAGCCTGTGGGAGTGCTGAGAAACTCTTATTTTATTCAATTCCTGCAGAGCAGTAACACCCAGAGGTGTAGATAGCATCAGAGCTCTTTTGGGCAGGGTGCTGTGCCAAATAAGAAAAAAAAATGTTTGCCCTGAGAGTCTGCTGTCTGGGAAGAGGAGGGTGAGAGGGAGCAGGGCACATCTTTCGTTGGCCCCCTGGTCTGTCCTGCATGGGCCAGATCCTCAGCACTGTGGCGGAGGTGGGTCTTGGAGAAGGTCATGGATCRGTCCCAGGAAGGCATGGGAACCTGAGAGTGTGGAAGGAGTTGTAGGATGAGAGCACAAGGAGAGAYGTGGTAAGAGGTGCAGGCAAGGAAATAGAAGAAATCATGAGAAAGTCCTACAGGATCACTCTGTTATTTCTTTTCCATCCCTCATGACATGGGCTTGCAAGAATGGGTTATGACACTGCAGCATAAGCCTGCTGGTCACCCAGTATCCTTCCCTCGCTGCCAGCGTGCAAGCTTGCACCCTTGAAAATGCCAGGTAGTGAATAACGGAAGCACATGCAATATGAACAAGTGTGCAGTTGTACAGCGCCTCACTAAACTTTTCTCTTGGTAAGTTGTCCATGAGCCTCTACCTTCCACGGTCCCATCCTCACCCTTTCTGGCATGTCTGTGGACAACAGCTGAACAGTCCCTGGACATGTCCCTTCCAAAAACGTCCATAGCACCAGGTGCTGAGACATGTTGTGGTTGGTGCAAGAGAGTAGAGTGTCCGCTCTGGATAAATGGCTTTGTTTTGCACTGGAAAAAATGGAGTCAAAATGTCATGTCAGTGTTTCACAAAGGAATAGATTTCAGAGGGCTGCATTTCTGTCAGTGGGTTTACTTTTGTGTTTCCCAAGCACAACTGTTGCCATGCAGTGAAATGATACGATATTTTGGCTTTTTCATCCTGATTTAGGATGCAATGAAATGTTAAAGCATTGGTGTTTCTGTGGGGTGGATGCTCTGTTTCCCAGCCTGTTACAGTGACAACGGACTCTGCTGGGAGGRGAGGACAAGTTCTGTAGACGTGGTCCATGCAGTTCCAGCATGTTTGATCYGGACTGACTCTCTCGAGGTGTGCAGAAATGAACCGCGATCTCATCRTTCCTGCGGGTGTTTCTTGGAGGAGATACCGGAAGGGTCACGGGGCCTCTGGAGGTCTCCCTTTAGCTAATGTACCGTCACGCTTCACAGCAGACAGGCAGAATAACCTTTAGGGCAGGGTAAGGGGCAGTGTTTTGAACTCGGAGAGCGCTGAGGAGCTGCGGAGCTCATTTCTTTGACATATCATCCTTGTCCCTGCCACTTTCTGCATCCACCTGAAATATCTTTGTCCTAATCCATTGCTTCCTTAGGTGAAAAAAAAGGCTGGGGAGCCGGTCCCTTGTGCACTGCCACGCGCTGTCCTGCCGTGTGGAGACCAGCCTCACGGGCAGGAGCGCACGCAGCCCCTCCGATCGCGGGAGCGCAGGACCCTGCCACCTCCGAGGGCCAGGCTGCGGGTGGGAGAGGGCCCCACTTTGCACAGGCGCTTAGCTGATTTTGCCTTAATTTGAGCGTCTTCCTCGCGTCGCAGCAGTGCGTTTGAAGCCTCTCGGGAGTGGTTTCACGTTTGTCTCTCTTGCTGCTGTGGAGCTTGGCCCTTCCCAGGGACTCCCTGGCTCCCGTTCTCTGGGAGCCCGGCACCGCGCCGCCTCCTCCCGTGTGCAGGGTGAGCGACCCGTGGGCGCTGCAGGACCAGGCTGCGCAGGGGCGTTTTTTGTGCCGTTAGCAGCCCGAGGGGGGCTGCCCGGGTAAACCCGAGCCTGCTGCCACGGCGCCCTGTCGTGTGTTAATGCCTGTGCGGCAGCAGTGCAGTGGCGCTGGCAGGAAAACGCTGGGTTTCCCTCCTCCCCTCTCCGGAGTAAATAATGGTGCTTTTTATTTAGCTATTATTTCCCAGTGGCAGATATCTCCTCGGCTGTCTGTTTAACTATCTTTATCTCACCCTCCTTCTCTGTTTGATATAGTTATAGATAAACAGATAGCCACCTTAGTAAATAACATGTTTTTAAGAGACCGGTGGTATGGTTAACATAGTGCAGCAGCTGTTGATTTGTCTTTCACTGTTTTTTTTTTTCTTAAGGAAATGCTTTAAATAAGGGATACTTCATCTATTAAAAAAAAATACACTTGTAGCAGCTGCTAAGCCCATCCATAAGCCTGCTTTACGTTGTATTTGTGATGGGACTGACAGTGCATGGAGGAGCCTGATTATACACAATTCCATTTTAGCAAGCCCTGCGATGTAATTTCACAGGGCGATCAGTGTTTGAATGTAATAGCAGCCTGTGCTAAGGTGTCAGAATATTAAAGGCGCTAATGGAAAAGCTCCCTGGTACACAAGGGGGACAGCATTACAGGAGACGTCGCAGATGGCTGGGCACTAAACTAATGGGGCAGGATCCAAGAAGGGAAAAAAAACCTAGAGAAGGGAGAGCTCACGGGAACACGGGCACCTGCTTCCCTCTCACACGGAAATTAAACAGCGAGCGAGGGAGAGACGAGCATGTGTGTGTGTAAAAATAGAAATCRAGGGGGGAAAATACCCCCTTCAGGAAGGCTTGAACATTTTGACAGCRAGCCTGGTGCCAGCTTTGGTATGGGAAGGTCTGGGGTTGGATCACAGGGGGTGCGTGCTGGGGGCTGCGGGGCACAGCCGAGTGTCACAGCCAACATTTGTGGCCCGAGAAGGACGAGGGGAAGGAGGCATCAGTGGATACTGTTACATGGCTTCACATAATATGGCAATATTGGAGCTCTCTTTGGTTATTGTAGACTCCAGCAAAATCCATGTTGGGGGAGACGTGTCCACCTCCCTGCTGCCCCAGCAGCTTAGCTCCACGGTGCGGCCGATGTGCTGGGGCCGGTTGTGCTGCTGGCTGTGCTCATGGACCCAGGGCTGACGGGGATCTTTTCCAGCATCGCTAGAGGCATCCTCCTGTTGGCTTCCAGTTTCCTCAGGAAGACCCAAGGAGAATTCAACTCGTCCTTTCTCGCCAGCCTAGGCAGGAAAGCGTGGCTGTGGGAGGACAGTCCATAATGTGCATTTACGGGTTTTCCTTCGTGTGGTACCCGGCTTCCCCCCTCTGCCTGCCTGGGCAATGAGGTGGGGAAGGGCTCGATGCTGCTTTGTTGGTTGACTTGGCCCCACAGGGGCCATGGTGGTCCCCGGGGGATATTACAGCAGGATGTGATCTAGCCCTTCCCAGGACTGGAAGGGTAAATCAGCTGCATGTAGTTACTCTCTAGTAGCTGTCTGCCACACTCGTCATGTGTCTCTGCCTTTCAAGAGCTAATCGGAAGCGCTTGTGTATCTTAACGTTGGAAGCAGTGTTTTGAGCTGATTCCATAAATCAGGGTAACCCAGCCTGGGTCTAAATCGCCCTGCAGTGCAGCCAGAAATGCTGTGACACAGCGAGAAGGCAGCYGTGTTCAAGCAGGCATGAGCCTGGGACTGATGCAAGGAAAGGGCTTGTCGTCTCCGAACYGGGAAGGCGCTGGGCAGATTTCCTCAGTGTAGCGTAGCCCCTTCTCTGCGCAGCGGCCCCGGGCTCCCCCACGCAGCACAGCTGAGCCCATCCAACCCTAAGCCCCAGACCYGCGGGTCCTGCCTTGGATCGGGACCTGCTTTCTTGGTACCTCTTGCGGCTCTGCTTTTCCCCTCTGCTGGTGCCGGCTGCGCGGTAGCCAGCAGAGCGCTTTGTGCATGCGCGGCTCTATTCCTCAGCCCTCCAGGGACTCAGACCTGTAGCTTTGTTTTCCTTGTGTCCAAACCCAGGGCTTGGACCCAGGTCTCCAAGGCATTAACCTAGTGTGTCACCAGCCTCAGAGCACACAGCAGTCGAGAACATTTTATCCAGGATAATCCTTAGCCTGGGAGCGAGGCAGAGACGGTTCTTGTTCAAACACATGGAAATGTGAAGCCTAAACTGCTTGGCACTTTGACACCCCRCAGTTAGGCACAGCAGCGTGTTTCTGCTGTTGCGTAAGCCCCAGCGTGTGCTAATCCTGCAGGGCTCGCGGGGCCTTTTCCCCTTTGCCGAGCAGGGCTGCCATGGCTTTGAAGCACCAAAACGTATCCTGGAGAAAGGCTGTAGCTGCTTGCAGGGTCTGTCCTGCCAGTCCTGTAGTTAAGAGAAATTTTGACACAGCTGTGTATTACTTGGGGTAAAGCCAGGAGAAGGGTGGACTGAGGCTGCTCAGGCATATGTCTTGGTGGGAAGGAGGACCAGGCATGGGACCATCGCGTGCCTCAGTTTCCCCTTGTGAAACGTGTATGTCTTATCTGCTTGCACTGCAGGTTATTCGGACAGGGGCTGYCTTTCCTGCAGTAGTTTCAAACCTCAGCACAGGGTTCCCCAGTCTCAGTTTGCGTCTATAGGCAGTGCTGCAGTGCAAGAAATACTACGTAGTAGTGTTTCTCTTGCATCGGTTTCAGTGTGTGTGCATGGCATGCATGCRCTCTGCATGCAGATGTGATGGCGTGGTCTGCTTGTTTTATTAAGGAGAAAGCACATGTAGTTAGTCTGCATCAGCTGCATCTTCCCTGAATACCTTGCTGCTTTCCCTTCAGCTTGGCCTTCCTCCTCCCATGGGGTGTCTCCTCCTCCCACGGGGCTGTGGATTATCTCGCCTCTGAAGCAGTTCACGAAGGTGGGCAGAGCCAGGCAGCTCCCTGTGTGCTCTCTGCCTTGCCGGTCAGTGCTGACCTTTCCAAAAACAGGGCCGTTTATATTTTTATTTGTTTAATTTACTGCCTGGTATGATGYGAAAAGAGGTGGCTGATTTAACCCGAAGCTTCATAGGCGGACTGAGGCGGCTGCAAGCTGGGCTTGCCGAAGGCTAGCCTGGGGAAGGCTAGCAAGGTCCCTGTGTGTCGGGGGCTGCCCTCGCTCTGCCAGGACGTGGGGAGAACTGCCTGTGCAGCGCTGTTGTCCAGGAAGCCTTTGAAAGCCATCGTGGGAAGAGGGCAGCGCGCTGGCTGGGGCATCCCAGCAGGGCAGCGAGGCCACGTTTAGTGAGATGCCTGTAAGTAACCGCGGTCCCCGATGCGGCGTGGCACCGCTTGGTGAGGCCAGAGGCTGCCCGTTTCAAAACCTGCATTTAAATTTATGCTTGTAAGCCTTTCTTTTCCTCACCAAGGAGATGTTCATAAGCTAGCAGGAAATATAAGCTTCTAGTATTGCAGGTCCTACAAAAACTTGTTGTGCACCTTTGGTAGGACCAAAGGGGGAGGTAGGGAGAAATTCCCCTCGTATTAAGACAGTGCTTGCAGGTTACAAGGGACAGTCCCTTGCACGCAGGGGGCCCGGGAGAAGAGCCCTCAATACCCCAGACCCCGTCTCTGCCYGGGGCCCCAGGCCCGCAGCTGCCTGGCCGCGTACGGAGGGAGAKCTGCCCCGGCAGGAAGGAGCAGGGCGAGCCAGAGCATGCACCAGGGCCAAGGAGAGGTGGGTCTGCCCAGAGTTCCCGTTTTCCCTAGCATCTCTTTCTAAACCTTTCCAGCAAGGATGGGAGGACTGTCTCCAGATCTTGTCCTGCTGCTGCAGGGTGCGGTGCTGGGATGGCAGCGGGATTAATGAGTTTACAAGTGCTTAGGCCTACATGGGGCCGGACCCGGTGTCCTCCCCGTGGCCCTGGTGGATTAGCCCCGCTCCTTCCCTCCGCGGCTCTCGTGGGATTTGTGCTGCAGAGAGGGGCATGCCGTGCCTGCAGCCCTGAAACCACCCGCTGCGGAAAGGGCCCTGGTCGCGTCTCCTCATACGTCCTCCCATGTCCAAACCCCAGCCCAATCACCTCGTGCTGAGCGGTGCTGTAGATTTATTTGGCAGAGGACAAACACCCTCTGCTCTTGTCACCCCCCCCCTTAATTATTAGCACAGATGTTTAATCCGAGACTTCAGCCCCGTGTGGCATGCGCCACATTGAGCAGAGCTTGTTTTCGTGTGCACCCAGTGCCGCTCACCAGTGTTCGGGGAGCTTGGTGCACTGAGAGAAAGTAATTAAATGCTGCCAGTTTTAATGCTGTTCGGGGGGCTTTACCTGGTCAGTTTGGAGGTCCCTCTTGCTGCCGCGTCTGCGAGAATTAAATGGCCCTTATTAGTGGCACAGCAGAGATCTGTAATACACCCAGGCGCGTGTACAGAAAGGCAGGGATGGATGGAGTTGGTGTCAGGGCAGCAATTGCTTATCATGCCTTATCTGGGAATATGAAACTGTATTGCATGACATCCAGAGGCAGGCTGAATAGATATGCCAATTCATCTCGAGCCCGGGCTTTGACAAGCTAGACTGCCCTTGTTGAAAGGCATCAGTCAAACAAGAGCTGCTGGCTGCTTTTCCCTTTCTTACACTTTCTCTCGCTCTCGCGCTCCGTCTCCCTCTCTCGCTGCCTCCCCTCCCTCCCTCCGTTTTTTCTAAGCTTTCTCCACACAAAATTGAAAAGCTTTGGAAATAATAATAATAAAAGCCCCCCAACTAATACCGTCTTAAGTACCCCCCTTCCCTCCCCAAATGGGATTGATAAGGAACCCCAGTGTATGAAGGCATGTTTAGATAACATTGAGAATATTATAGTGAGTGAGAGAAAGTAGGGGGAAAAGCTTCCTGCCGCGTCTAAGCCGGGAAAGGCGATGGCACCCTGGCTAATACGAGTGTTTAATATTTGATGTGTTGGGATAAAGCAGGATCACCTTCGAATTGAATTGAGTGTCAGAATGAGAATCTATTACTGAAATTCTTGTGTGATTTGACAGCAAAGCAGACGATGTTATTCTTCACTAGTTACYGCAATCTTCTCCCCTACATCACTTAAATATTTTTTTCTTTGCTTGAGTAAACACACATTATCCTTTTTTTTTCCACCCCCTCTCCTTTTTTCTCTCCCTCTTTTATACTTATTTTTTTATTTTTTTTTTAAATCGAACCTGCCTTTTGCAGGGCTGATGGAGTAGATTGTTATTTCTTTATTTGTCCTATTAAATGGAATTCCTGATCATTTAATCCTGCTTTTGTAAGTGATTTAAAAATACTTGAAAAGCTGTGAATGCAGCAGCACTTCTGACTAAACTGCTTAAAAGGGACAAGTTATACCTGGGTTTGTGTGGAGCAGGGGAAATTCCTGCCTCCCAACAGCCGGCGAGGGTAGCTGGGCCTGCGTCCGCGTGGCGGATGCTGCCGGGGCTGGGAGGCAAGGGCTCTGTGTCCCCATCCAGGCGGATGAGCGTCCCTCCACGCTGCTTTGCGGCGGTGGCAGAGCAGCATTGCCAGCCCGGGGTTTGAGCAGCCGCTTGTTCGTTGCCTGCCTCTTACCTGGATGCACCTGGCCCCGCTGCAGCAGCCGTGCTGCCGAACGACTGGCACGTGGCATCGGGCCTCAGTGGCATTCGGGTTGCCGTTGTCTCGCGTAGTGTCGGAAAGTTTGCGTGGCAAGAAATGCCAGCAAGAAATTTCCAGTTCCCGTCCTTGCACTGGGTTTTAAATTGCTCGAAATTAAAATAGGGTGTCGAGGGAGTGCTCTGGGAACCCTGTGGTGCTGGGTGCTATACAGAGACTGYGTCAAAGACAACCCCAGCCCCAAAACCTTACAGTTATTGGGTTTTGCTGAAAACATTTTAAGCTATGTTTAAAAGCCCACTTAGTTGTGGACATGACCTCTTTTTTCTTGCCAACATACGAAGTAATATAAAACCTTGACACCTCATCATGGAAGCAGCTGAATGAGGTGAGTAGAGGGAAATGCTTATTTTGGGCGTATGAGGCACACAGTTGACATGACAAGGGGAAGAAGATACTTTTGCTGTCGCGAAGTCATTTTCTCCATTGCGAAAATGTCACCGGGGTCAGCTGCAATCCGCAGGCTGCTGTGCGAGGCCTGATCCCCGGGGGAGCACATCCTGCTCCCGCTGCTTTCAAAGCCAGGCGAGAAGCAGTCCGGAGGGAGAACAGCTGGGGGAATTTCACCGCCGCTTGCTTTCTGTTTAAGAACAGGTTTTTCTCAGACATAGTTTTTCTTTTGAAAATTTCTAACTGAAACTTTAACCAGAAAATGTAATTTTTTATTCCTTAACACCACCCTTCGGCGTTTTCCCACATCGCTGCACACCTTCGCTCCTGGAAGGATTTTTCCAAAATGGAATATGTTCTCCCTGTCTGAAAGTGTCCGTATTAATGTTAAAATTACAATTAGAGTGTGAAGCATTAAAAAACACTTGCTGGGACATACAAAATGACAGGGTCGCAGGGCTCAACAGGACCAACCCTARCTCTGTGCGGGCTCTGGTGGTTCTCTGGCCGTGGCTCGTGCGTGGCTTGTGCAGCAGCAGGAGCCGAAGGGACCAYGAGACACCTTTGTGCCATTGCAGTGCGCAGAGCCCCTCTCCCCTCCTTCCCTTAAGCTGAAGGCCCCAAATCGTGAGCTGGGTGGAGCGACTGTGCTTAGGAGGTGACCCTCCCCGGTGCCTGACTGCGGCCACTTGGCCGCGTGATGAAGAGCGGTGGTGCTAGTCGGGAGAGGGGCACGGAGGAGCAGGGCGGGCAGGAGCGTTCAGCCCTGAAGGCTTCCTCGCTCCCTCGGTGCTGAGGCCACTCAGCTGGTTTTGCACCCCAGACGGTGCAACTCCTTGCAGAGCGGCAGCTTTAGCGTCGGGCAGAGGGGCTGGGGGCTGGCTGAACAGGTCCCGGTATCAGCGTGTGCAAAAAGGACGGGGGAAGCTCTGAGCTGGCTCTGCCAAGGTCCGCGCCTGGCCCTAGCAGAGCTCCTGCAACCTCGCCGAGTGATACASCAGCCCCTTCCTGCTAGAGACAGCGCACGAGTGCAGGAAGGATTTGTGAGGCTCCCTGTGTAAGGGCGCATCCTGACCTTTGCACAGATGCCCTGTTTGCATGCTGCAAGATGTTAAATCTTGCCTTAATGTGACTGCCAAACACCAGATTTTGTGAATTGTGCTGGGCACTTCCCCATAAATAAATGATGGAGCATTATTCAGTCCACTTAGATCAATACATCAGCTTGACAAGTTCCAGTTCTGGGAATTTTCTGACCCCCTGGAACATCTTCTCTGCAACCGTGCTGCTTATAAACTGCGGCGGCGTAACCCAAACAAGCACCTGCTCCCTGGGACCCAGCAGGCAGGACAGCTCAGCGTTTGAATTGCTGCCGTGCCGCCCCYAGCTTTTGCAACCTGCGGCAGGGGCCGTTTGGGCTTTTCCTCGGAGCTGTTTGTCTGGCGGCAAGCCGTGCCCCTGCCTCCCCGGCCGGGTGTTTTGTGCGGCACTGGGGTCCCYAGAGCCGGGGAGCAGCGTGCTCCTGGGGGTCGGCAGCCGGGCACTGCCTCGTGCCCYGGCGAGCGTCGGCACCCGATGCAACAGGAGTGGGAGCTCATCCCCTCTTTGCTTTTTTAGGGAGCCAAGCCCGGATGTGGTGATGCTGCAACAGCGCAGGTTACATGAGAGTTTGGATAAAACAGGGCGCGCTGGCCCCCAGCATCTCTCTGGCCCAGGCTCCTGTACCCCGTGGCTTATCCCCGCTGCTGATTCCCCCTGCCTTGGGTTTTCTGCAGGTTATCCGAGGTACAGGTTACCTAAGGACTTGCCTCCCATACTGGTACTTTTGACAGGGTGTGGATTATCTGTGGTGTTGCCTATATGCATGAAAGTACAGTATGTTTCCTAATCTCCCGCTGCTGTTAGCTCGCATTTATCACAAGAGTATCTGCTTACCTTTGATTTGAGATCCCTGCATCGGGGACCAAGGGTAGTACTTGTCTGTGAACTGCTGCGTATGCCTATGGGATCGTGTAAGCAAATAAATATAATTAATAATAATCTGACTTCAGAGGAGCATTGGCAGGGAGGTAAATGCAGGCTTCATAGAATTACAAACAAAATCATGAAAAAGGGAGACCTTTCTAAGAGCTGGTATGAATGGAAGTAATTGTGTTCAAGCCGCTTGAAAATCATTTTGTAAAAATAATTTTGCTAGTTTTTAGCAGCTCAGCGTGGTTATGTTTGTTTTTACTTCAGAATTTTGACCAAAAGTATTTTAAAATGGTTTTTAAAGAGATGCCTGCTTTTATATCAATTAGGATGTAGACGAAAAGAAAGTGCCACGGGGTCCTGTTCTCTCTCGTGTCTCACCCAGAAGGGAGCAGCCCAGTGCCTGCAACGCTGGGCTGGAGTCAGAGGGAGGCACGAATTACCCTTTCCTGGTGAAACGGGTCTCATGGCATTTTTTAAAACCTTCGGCTCGCGAGTGACCGGGGCTGTATCAGATTTTCTCCCGGTTTGCCGTGGGCATAAGCGCTGAACCCTGAATGTGCCCGCTCCGGGGGGCGGCCGGTCCCTGCCGGGGGTGCCGGGACAGCGCGGAGCTGGAGCGGCGCAGGCAGGGAGAGCGGCTGCGAACGGCCCCCGGCCTCCCGCCGCTGTGACCCCGCGGTCTGGGGAGCCCTGTGTCGGGGAACGCCAGGCGCTTTCTGTCTTGCTTTAACAGTCAGAAGAAGAACTTTCCTGTTTAAAGATTAAACGTTGTGTTTAAATATTAAACAGTAAAGCTCCTAGCTCTTGATTGTGTGGCTGCTGCCGGCAGGCGGCTCAGAATTGCCAATTTTAATTAAAAAACTTTATTTTCAAATACAAGCCACCGATCACACATCTCGGCGCTCCTCCTCTCCAGACGGGCGCTGCTCCCTGCAGACTGGGGTGCTTGCTTCACCGATGGCATGGTTTGTTTTCTGTCTTTTTGCACCTGCATTTCCATCTGCCTGCGCCAAAGTGACAGTCTCTGCAAGCCCTGAAGTGTGAGCGGCCTTGTCTGGGACTGATCAATGCCCCTGGCACTTCCTTCCAAAACCCCAGGAAAAACAATTAAAACCCAATCGATCCTGCAGACAGCTTTGAATATGCATAAGTGCACACTTGACCTTCAGTGGTCAGGGCAACTTCCACAGTGGCTGCTTAGCTAGTTTGCTCAGGTATTGCGGCTGTACCAAATGACCTTGATTAGCAAAGCAAAACGCTATGCAAAAGAGGGCCCGGTGCGGATCCGGAAGGCCGGGGCACGTGCCATGGGCTGCCTGCCTTCCTCGGCCGACCCGTGCGTCTCTCYGTGCCTCGGGGTCAGGAGCCCAGTTCACGGCGGTGGTTGAACCCAGGTTTTAAGCGGTGCAGGGCCAATCTTGAGCTGAGGCTTGGTTATTCGAGGGATGCCCTGCCGCGGCCTCGTGCCGCTTGGCTTCCCTCCTGCTCCTGTTGCTCCTGTGCCTGTGCAAGGCGCTGTGCAACGGAAGCAGGTGAGAGCGGAGCAAACTGCCCTCTTGGCCAAGGCAAATGTTCCTGCGCGTCGGCTGCTGCGCAGGGGCTTGGTGAAAGGGCTGGCGAGGAGGGCGGCATGGGCAGGTCAGGCCTGTGGGCCCTGCCTGTGGCTCAGCCCCAGAGGGTTGAGCCGGTGGGAACGCAATGTAGGGGAGCATGTGGGCTCCGGGGCACTGAGCCTGGCGGGTGCCAGAAGAGGGTGAGAAGGGGACCCAAAGGTGCTGTGCTCGTGCTGCAGGCAGAGGAGTGTGAGGAGGCCTTCGCCAGGCTGGAGTGGGGCACCGGCTGCTGGGCCACGTCCAGCTGTGCAGGTCTCTGGCATGTTTCTGGGCTGCGCTGTCTGCCCAGGCCTCTGGGCTGGCCGTCACCCTGCAGCTGCAGGCAGGGCAGTTCCCAAACCTCTTTGCTGAGCACCACTGCGGCAGCTGTTGGTGGCCCCAGCAGCTCTCCTGTCCTTGTGCCAGGCCTTGGACTGCTTTGAATCCAGTGGGTACCCAGCACGGTGCAGTAGCTCGGCAGCGGGACGGCTGGCAGAGCCAGGGGGTTTCTCCCCAGCGTTGCTTGTTCAGCTGTTGGGTCTTAATTCAGCCTTGCCCTGTGCTGGCCCTGCCTTGCGGCCGGAGAAAGCAGACTGGAGTGGCCTGTGACTTTCCTGGGACCCTGCCACCCTCCTGGTGGGAGTCAGAGAGGACAGGCCCAGAGCTGGCAGGTAGTCTGCAAGCGCTGCTCTGAGTAGCGTAGCTCAGAGCCTGGTGGCTGTGCCCTGCTCCCTCGCTGTCCGATGCACCTGCTCCCCAGGCGTGCAGGGACACCCCTTCCCAAAGTCGCTGCCGGCAAACCTGGGCCTGGTTCTGCTGGTGCTGAGCGCATGGGCCTTCGTGAGCTGTGCGTGGGCTTGCTCTTTGGGCTGGAGCCCAGGAGAGGGAGCCACACACAGAGCTGCTGCAGCCTTCACCCCGGCTGCCTGGCAGGTGGGTGCCGGGGCCCATCCAGCACCCGCACCCTTGGCCCCCCCTGCCCCCTGGGTGACTGCCTGGGGTCCAGGCCGCAGGGAATCTTGTCAGCGATGAAGATATCAGCGCGTGTTTGTCGAAGGCAAAGGAAACCTCCCTGTTGTGTACACAAAGTGTAATTTCAGTGAATTATGCATAGACTTAATTAGGAGTTTTAATTGCTAATCATCTCCCAATAGGATTAGCAATGCTGTCTATTAATTATCTGTGGAGTCCTGTGTTTTGCTAAGGCAGGAGTAACAAAGCAGCATAAATGGTTACGTGGGCCAGTAATAAATTACCTACCCCAAAGCCACAGCTCCCTGGGGACAGCTAGCGGCGGGGGCTGCAGAGAGGGGCTGGCTGTGCCCACTGCCGGCAGAGCAGCAGGTAGCTGGGCAGAGGGACTGGCAGCTGCGCTGGGACGTGGCCGAAGCCCGCAGCAGGGGTGGCCTGTGTTGGCGTGGGGAGCCCCTTTGCTCTCCAGCTGTCCCCAGCAGCTTGGTGAGGTCACCCTTGCCAGCCTGCCGCTCTCCCAGTTTGGCCCCATTCCCACCACAGGTGGCATCTCCCGAGACATTTTCAACCCACCTCTCCTTGGCTATCATCCCTAGCAGCGCAGAGGGTGGTGGTGATGCCCTGCAGCGTTGTGGCCGCGGTTAGCGATGATCCCTACTGCAGGAGAGAGATACGCGCTGCTGGATTGACCTGATCTCATCTGGGGACAATGGCCCTCACGGCAGCAGAGATAGCGCCGGTGCGAGCAGTGCTAAGCCCACGCGCTGGTCTTACTGCTCACAATGCGGCGGTAAGCTTAATTCCTCAAGATGAAGAAGATACGTGGCTGTCAGACCGTAATTACAGACGTGTGTATGACACAGAGGCCCGGCTGCTTTCAGATTTGCATTGTGCTGTGGGTTTATGCTGCTCGGGCTCCCCACTGCCTCTCGCTCCTGCCATGTGATGCCGTGGGGATGGGGCAGGCTCCCTCTGGCCAGGCTCCAGGCTCTGAGCCGTGGGGTAGCACCATCAGGTCCTGGTGGGGTTTCTCCCAGTGATGGTGAGCCCGGAGGGGTTGTGGGAGTCACAGGGCAACTCTGGGGACCGGGACTCCGTGAACTGAGAGGATATAGGAGACTGGGAGTGCTGCGGTTGCCAGAGGGGAAGGGGCTGCAGGCTTGGCCAGGCTGGGCTCTCGCACCCCTTTCCGAGCCACTGTGACTCCGGCTGGTGACCTGAGCTGCCCCATGCAGCCCCAGCCACCCCGACCTTGGTGAGGCAGGAGTGGCAGGCAGGATGGTGTTGGAGCAGCCCCAGGACGAACTCTCAGCCCCTGGCTTGTGCCCGGCCCAAGGAAGGTGGCCTTCCATTTTGCCACAGTGCCCAGGCAGTTACAGGGTGGAGCAGGGCGCAGCTCCTCCGCGAGCTGTCAGCAGCTGTCCACTGCTTTTCTTCTGCTCCTGGCTGGTCAGYTCCTGCCTGTTTATACCCTCACTAGGTGCAAGCTGCCTCTCGCAGCAGGAGGTAGGAGGGTAGCACCCGAGGAGACGGGTGTGCTGTGACGGGGTGAGCTGGCACAGAGCAGCGTTGTGTGCTCACATGGTATGGGATCGTGGTAGACCAGAGGTTGCTCTCCAGGGCTGTGAGGGTGACGTGTGAATCTGTATTGAATATATTGAATATAGACGCCACGCGTGCCCGGAGGAGCAGCCAGGCCTGGACAAGCACAGGCGCCTTCTGGCAGCAGGGCGCTCCTCCACCATGTCCGCGTGTGAGCTGTGCGACGGACTGACCCTCTGCTTCTCTCTTCCAGGCGTACAGCTTTGCCATGGGGAGTTGGCCAAAGAACGGGCTCTTAGACATGAACAAAGGACTGAACCTACAGCACATAGGGAGGCCTCACAGTGGGATAGGTGAGTGACGCGGCCCTGCGCCCTGCCCTTCCCTGCGACCGCTGCTCCAGCGCCTCAGGATGCACCTCGGCTCTGAGAGCTGGTCCGAGGTGGGGTGGTGAGAGCCAGCCAAAGGGCTGTGGGGTCTCTGGCTGGTGGAGGGGAAGGGTGGGCAGGACGTGTGCCCCGCTTTGGTCTGGGCCATGTATCCCTGACCCCTTGTTAGCTTCCCCATCGCTCCCAGAGGCGGCGTCTTTGTGCCAGGCTGTGGCTCATCTCCAGGCCTCCGTGCCCACCAGGGTGTGTGTGACAAACACCTGTGCACAGACCCATGCCCGCAGCGCACCTGCAGCACCCGCACCCCAGCCGGAAGGGGGATGGCTGGGGAGCACTCAGCCTCCTCCTTGCACATCCCTCTGGCCGGGGGGTTGCTCCCCTCCTTGGCAATGCTCAGACTGGGGTTGGACGTGGGCAATGTCAGGGCTCTGTGCCCAGTGCTGAGTGCAGGGGTCCCCAGGATGGTCTGGACACTGTCCCTCTCGGGCCAGTACTCCAGCTGCTTTGGATGCTGCGTTCGTCCTTGGAACGGAGGCTCCTGTGTGTCCAGTGCTGCCAGGTAGAGCAGCTTTGGGAGCTGGCAAGCTCACTCTGCAGAGTGAGGATGCATGGCCCCAGCTGGAGAACTGAGTCATCTTCTGGTTTGCTCACACTTGTGATGAGTTTCATGGTCCCACAGCCTGCTCCAAGGTAAACAACTGTGACCACCGTGCACACTGGCACAGCTCCATGTTTTCCCTAGTTCCTCCACACCAGGGATCAAAGTGATGTGAAGAGGGAGTCCTGGCCTGGGACACTGAGGCTGGGAATCTGCCTGCTGCTTAATGGTGAAAGCACAGAGTCGGGGCGGCCCAGCTGGGGCAGCAGCAGGCTGTGGGTACCGGCAGGAGCTCTGTGAGGGGGTACCAGGGACCTAGCCCAGATTCCCTGGGATGTATGCAGGGCTGTAACTCAGAGGGCTGCATCTCTCTTGCCTGCCTTGTTTCTCCATGGGGCGTTGGATCACCTCTTTGAGATCAGCAGCTAGGTGTTCTCCCTGCCTCCTAGCCCTTTATCTGCTGTCACTTGTGAGCATTTAAGTTTGCAAGAAGGTAAGATTTACTTGGAAAAGTCACCTGCTACCTGGGCCTCGAGGAGGCTGTTTAATATTGTTTCAAGACTCTAACCATTAAACTCTCCAATCAATCCAAGTTAAGGAGATGAATTATTTAAAGCTCACCAGCTTTTAATTAGCAAGCTCCTTTTGAACTATGGATCTGGTTGCATTATTGACGGAGGTAGCATTAAAATTTGCTTCCTTGCCTGGGAGCAGACTTATCTTGCTTGTGTGCCATGTTGGGGGGATCACAGGGAGGGAGCTGGGACCGAGGGAGTTGTGTATATGTCCTACTCGGGGAGTTTGGGCTGTTCTTATGGACCCCCTGGGCTGTTCAGGCTTGTTTTGTGACTCTTTCCTTGTTTTATTTATGGCGAGAGCTCTCTGTTGCTGTCACCTCTTACTCTGACAAAGCTTCCCACGCCTCTGGAGTTTGCCGTTAGCTTCTGCCTGTGTTTGTCTCAGTGCCGTTGGCTCGCAAGGGTGTCTTTCTGCCTGTCCGAGTTCAGAAAGATGCTGTTCGTGTCCCTCGCTGCTCCATTCTTTTAGGATGATTTTGCTTCTTCATTTCTGCCAAATGCCCTCCGTGGGGGAGCCCTCCCGGCTGCTCCCTGGTACAGTGCGAGCCACAGGCGGACTGCCCACAGGCAAGCGGCGTGTCGAGCACCGGCAGCCAAGCTCCCTTCCCACAGTGCAGTATCTAGCCCTCTGTCCCAGTGGCAAACCCGCCTTCCCTCCTCTCCTTTTCAAACTCTGCTTGGAAGCGGTGTATGTTTATGGGTGCTGTGAAGGAGTGCCAGGTCAGCAGCATGAAGGCCTCCGCGGCCCCGACAGCACCAGCAGTGCACTCATGCCCGGTGTGGTGCGGCCTGCTGGCTGCTCTGGTTGAGCTGGGTCTGCCCTGGGGGTCTGCGATCCTCCGCCTGCCTGCAGAGATGGCAGCCGGTTGGCACCCAGTGCCTGGTGGCTTTAATGCAGGCTGGCCCCCAAGAGTGAGCTGGAGGGGCAGCTCATTAAATGGCAGCCAGCACAGCCAGGGAGTAGAGCTTCTGCTGCCTGCCAGCTCGAGCAGGGTGGGAGGGAGCCCCAGGCCCAGCTGGGTCAAGGCTGCTGGCTTTGGGGCTGGGTGCTCAGGGTGCCTCCTGGGAGGTGCTGGTGTCTGGAGATGTGCATTTCCCTGAGTTTTATCTGGGCACCAGCCTGCTGGCTTTTCAAGCCTTAGACGTGGATCACGTTGGGTGCAGTGGCAGCTCGAGTGCTCCCCAGGACGAGGGTCGAGGAGGGGGTGCTCACCGCAGAGGCTGGCTGGTTTCCTCAGATCCTGCATTGCCTGCCTCTCCCCGGAGCGAGTGTGTCCCCTGCACAGCCCTTCAGTACCGACCCCGGGGCCTGGACTGTGCTCTGACACAGCCATCCCGCTTGCTCCTGGTCACCCCGAGAGCTGAGCGGTCCTGACTGCTGTCTCAGGCAGAGCTCAGGGAAGCACCCCTCCTTCATACTTTCAAGTGCTCTCGCTGCAGGCCTTGGAGGAACCATCCATTTCACTGCCCAGGGTTGCCCTTCCCTTTCCTCCCAGGTTGTAAGGAGCCTTGCTCCTGACACAGTCCTGCAGACCCAGACAAATAAAAGTCCCATTTTCAGAGAGCAGCTGCTGGAAGAAGAGTCAGGAGTAGCTAACCTACTACTTTCTCACCTCTTGTGGGAGCTCTGCTCCCATCTGCAGTGGGACAGGAGCTGGCTGTGGCTCCAGGGATGCTCCAGACTGCATGGGAGTGCAGTGTCTTTTGTGACTGGTACTGGGGTGCAGTAGAATCAAGGGAAATTGGGGAGCTGGGAAGGGGGTCCCCAGGGCTGCCCAAGGCACAGAGCAGAAGGATGTTTAAGCAGGGTCAGCCCCTGATGCTCAGGGCCCTTGGGGGCTGCTGAGCCCCCCCCTGCAGAGCTCCAGCTGAAAAGCAGCTTTGTTTCTTGCCCCATAGTTTCTTGTCCAGAAGTCTGCAAACCAAAGAGGGCTGTGAACCAAGCAGCAAGGAGACGGGTTAGCCAGCCATGGTGGTTTACAAATACTGTGCTGAGTAGGAGAGCCCCCTTTTCCAGGGGGTGTGAGGAGCAGTCCAGGAGGAGGCAGGCAATGCTGTAAATCTCCAGCTGAATTATGCAGGGATGTGCGACATGGGTGTTTCCTTTCAAGCCTGACATGAAAATTGCAGTGGATGGCCACTTCTTTTTGCAAACAAATTGCAAGGAATTTTGCTGTCTTCCTGATGGGTTGTGTCTCATTTTGTTTTCAAATCCACTCTGTGACTCACTGGGTC
Organism: Apteryx rowi; assembly: GCF_003343035.1. Taxonomy (NCBI): domain Eukaryota; kingdom Metazoa; phylum Chordata; class Aves; order Apterygiformes; family Apterygidae; genus Apteryx; species Apteryx rowi. Next base: position 6,169,400 of record NW_020450982.1, read on the forward strand.
ACCAGATGTCTGCTCCCTGTCTGTACACCTTGCGTGCTCTGGGACCGGTCACGCTCAGTGCTCAGTGCTCCAGCTCCTCTCCTTCGTCTTGCTTGAAATCCCTGGGAGTTTAGGGCACTCAGCAGCCTGCAGGGTCATGGCCAGATTCTTAACGGAAACTTCACCTTTAGAAAGAGGGGGTCTGTGGTGGAACAGGGTGAAGTCTTGGGCCACATCCCCTGAGAAGCAGGGCTGTGCATATGCAACAGCAAACTGCTGAACAGGGCTTGCGTTGCTTTCCTCTGGTTTCTGCCCACAGGAAAGCAAGCTGCAAATCTTGTCGAGGGTTAGTAAAGTGTTTTGTGTCACCAAAGCGTCATGCAGGCTGCCTTGTGGCTGGAAGGGTAGAGGCCTGGTGCAATTGTTTCATGGGAGGGAAAAGGTAAAGGAAAAGGGGAAATGTCAATATTTCAGCTTGTTGATAAGTGCCAGGCAGAATAAGTGGGAAAATCCTGCTCCAGAGAATGAGGATGCAGGGAGTCCTTGGGAGATAAGAAAGAAGCAAAAGGGAGTGAAATCTGTTCTTTCATTTCTTTTCATGGGTTGATATTTCAATTATAAGGATTCCCTCCAGGCCAAATTTGGCACTGAGGACAAGGGAGGACTTCCTGCAGCTTCCATCTCTCTTCATACATGGATTCAATGTCTGTGAACTCTGCTGTTGGCTATAGGATCTTGGGGTCAGGAACTTCTTTTTATCTGGTGATTTCTTGGCCCTCGGCAAAATAAGGTTGAGTCTTGCCAAGAAGTTATTCATCTTACTGACATGTGCACACGGAAGTTCTTAAAATGTTTGTTTGAGATGCTGCTTGCCAAAAAAGAGCTGCAGGTTTTAATGGGGGTCTCGGGACTCTCCAGCAAAGGCCAGCATTCACAGGCTGCCAGTCTAGATTGCTCCTAGATTTTAGCCAAATTGTGCTGATCTTGTTGCACAAGCGGCAAGCGGGTACCTTGTCCTGGGCTGCAGAGAGCAGGCTCCAAGCAGAGGGGCCTTCCCATGGCATTCTGGCACCTCTCACCCTCGGAGCCTGGGTGCAGAGCAGTGTGCTGCTGCCGGGGATGTTTGGCCGCCTTCACGTCCCTATGCTTGTGACGAGAACTGAGAGGGCTCGGAGGCAGCTGCGACTCTTCATCCCTTGTTCTGTGTGAGTGGGAGGCAAAGGACCAGGGAAGTTTTCTATCTGGGAAGCAGGATCTGGCCTGAGGGGCAAGGGAAGAAGTAAAACCATCCCGTGAGTGGCAGAAATTATGTGAGTTTGGCAGCTCTGGGTACAAGAGCAGCAGCATCTGACCTGGTCTCAGCCAAGCATTAAACAAGCATCGGCTCCCAGTCATAGCAGCAGGTACCTGGAGAGGGACTGGTGCCTCTTGGGGCTTGCCTGAGCAGGGACCAGGTTGGCCGTGATGCTGCTGTCCTGCACGCATGTGGCTCAGCGGGTTCCATTGCCTCTGATCTCAGCAGAGGCTGCTGAGCTGCCCTCGGAGCACTTGAACGGCAAGGCTGCAGAGCCAGGTGACCCAAAAGAGGAGAAGGCCACCTAAAAGCACCTGTAAAAGGAACAGTGACAGAGGTGGGTGACAGAGTATTTTGGTCCCTGTTTTCAGAGGCTCATAGGCTCCTGCCTGTCTGAAGCCTTGTAGTGTCCTCTCACAGACCACATCCCACCCATGGCATGTGGTTTTGGCTTTGTGCAGCTCTTCCCCAGGCCAGTGCTTGCTGCCAGGCTGCACGTCTGGCTGGCTGGGAGCCCAGGACACAACAGTGCCTCCTCCCCTGCAACACCCGAGCTGTCAGGGCTTGGAGACAGAGAAACCGGTTGTCCAGGGTGGCACAGGAATCTCCTTTGCTGGTGGTTTTTAGGGACAGTTTAGACATCTGTGTATTATGGCACTGGCTCTTCATTTGGAGCAGATGGGTGGATGAGGTGGCCTTCTGCAGCCCCTCAGGACTCTGTTCCCTGGCTCCATCCTCTCACTGCTTGGGTTGCTGTTGGCTGTTCTGGGTGTGGGTCAAGGGCATTACAGTGTTTTGTAGACAGAAGCAGTGTTTTCCCTGGCTGGTGACTTTGACTTACTGTTGGTGTGCTTCAAAGTGGAAGAGACGACCTTGCATTCATCATGGCTGAGCATAACTGTATAGGTTGTTAAGGTGGAGGAGCCAAGGCTTTTTCAGGACATTAGTACTTCCTCATGGGGACAAGTCTTCAGGCTGCTCCTCTTCACTTGGTCCATGTCCTTTCCAGCAGTGCCACTGCCCTGCTGCTTCCCCTCCTGCTCTCACCAAGGAGGTTTCCATTGCTTTTCCCAGCTCTGCCTCCAGTCTGCTGCCCAGCCTTGGTCATGCCACTTGGTCATGCCGAACCTGCACCCTCGGAGACAGGGGAGCCCTCAGGTACCAGAAACCGGGAGTGTTCACTGATGCACTTGACAAAAGGTTTCTAGGAAGGATGGAGATTTCGGGGAGGTTGCCTGCTAGCTGGTTCTGCTCACGTAGTAACACCAGTGGAGCCGTGTTCTCTCATCGAGGTCTCTGCACTGAGTTGCAGAGACTGACGTAAATCAGAATGATTTCAAACACAAGTTTTAGTTCTTATTTAAATCAGCCAGCAGGGCACCTGGATTCAATAATTGATTTTATTCTATTTTTGCTCTTCTTTTTTTTGCTTATTTCCCTGAAAAAAGGTCAAGTTTTACTGACCAGCACCCATCAAAACATATTCAGCTACCTACAATTGCCTGTGTGTTAAATCTGATTGTTCTTTTGTTCATCAAATATCCTATATTTGCTACATTTATTTTGATTGATTATGTAACATAATAAGACTTTATTCTTAGTTTTTAGATATTTCTTACATTACAAAATTATATATTGCTACTTCTTATTAAAGAAGTGGTGATTAAGTTATTACTCGGGATTTGAGTAGTATTGCTTTTGGATGAAAATTGGAATCCAAGGTTAAAGAACCCAAGTAGTAGTTTAAATTATTTTTATTAGTGAAATCATGTCTGCCTTGCGTATATGTGATATAGAAGAAAAAGTAAGTTTCAGAATACTTTTTTGTCAAAAGCACCTGATGTATGAAACAGAAGAAGTGAGAACGGTGCTTAGTGAGTTGAATGAGTGTTTCTGGAAACCACCCTTTCAAGCTCCAGATCTGATCCTCTCCCATGTAAGTTTTGTTAGTTTGTTTTTATAATTATGGAAAAGATAAAAGGCACGTTCTTTTTTTTCTCAGTCCTTTGTTGCTTCTCAGCTCTGAATGAGCCAGTTATTGATGAGAAAATACTGAAAGAAGGAAAAAGTTTCTGAATCTGCAGAAGCAGTTACTGCTATGAGAGTTTGTTTCCCATTTGTCTGCTCTGGTTCCATGTTCACAGCTGGTGATGTACAGTGGATTGGCAGTCTTTAAAACATGATATTAGGCAATACCCCTTGCTATCAGTCTTATAAAATTTAATTGATGCTATTAAGTTTAGACTTCAGTGTGCAGATTATTATTCTAAATGTCTTGTGTGGGATATTTTTCTTTTCAATTTTTTTTTTAGGAAGAAAGTAAGGAGGCTGCTGTGTCTTTTGCTAATGAACCTGAAGTACACGACTGGGGCTTTGTTTCAGACCAGGAAATACCATCCCGTAATAGCGCCCGTTAGTCACGGGCTTTATTCCTGTGCCGGCACGTGGCTAATGAGACGAACTCAGCAGTGTGCACCCTCCAGGTGCCTGGCCGGCTCTCCCCTTCACCGTCCAGCCCCCTGCAAGCCCAGAACCTGGGCTTACTCCCTTTAGAGACTTGAGGGGCCCCGGGACTTGGGGCAGCACCTACAAGCCACGCGTGCAGGCAGGGAGAAGCTGTGCTRGGAGAGACACGACCCCAGCAAATTTGCTGGGGTCACACAGGCAGGATGAGGAACTGAACGCAGGTGTCCAAGGGGCCAGGGGAGAGCCCATCACATCCTTCTTCCATATCACTCCTAACCCCCTGCTGAGCCTGGAGGCTGATGGAGAGTGTGATTACAGAGCTCAGGAAAGGACAAGCCGCCAGACTAATGCCGTCTGTGTGCACAGGGGAGCGGGGAGCAAGGCAAGGCTGCTGTGGGGTGCAGGGACCAGCCTCTCCAAACTGCAGGTGGGACTTTTTGCTGGCACCTGGCAGGACCAGAAGGGCTGTCTTGATGTGACACCTCACTAGGTGATCACAGGTTGTTCTACACCGGCTGGTGTGATCCTGTAACCCCTGCTCGCTGCTGTGTGCTTAGTCTGTGAATGGCAGCAGGGTCTTGCACACCTGGCTGCTACGTAGGGCTCTGCCGTGTCCCCGTGCCCATGGTCCCCCCTGCGGGACTCCACTGCAGCCCCTCCGCCAGCAGTCCCTCCGTGCGGGGCTCTGCCTTGCCGGATGGAAGAGCCCTACCTGTTTTGGCAGGTCAGCAGCCCATATGGTGAGTGACTCAGCAAGCTCAACTGTGTCTTTCTGGCTCCATCTCTGTCTTTTCATTTACTGATTGGAAATCTCGGAAGGTTAGGGTGTGATATTGTTCCTGATCCAGAGCATTAATTAGGCCTCGGAAAGAAGAAGAGGAATTGCGTGTTTTTAACGGTGGGGTTAATGGGATGCTCGCAGAGTAGACAGTTTTAATGAGCTTCAACTCGATGTGCAGTGAGTTTACTCTTTGTGTTAAAAGGGTCACACTGCAGTAGTTTGATGTGGATTGTCTCCTGGCCCCTGGTGTCATAGGTGAGCGTCTGTCAGAGTCCAGTCAGAGCACATTTACTTAGTGACACGATTCTAATTAACTACCAGCGCTGCCAGCGCCGTGGGGAGCCGGGCGAGCGCCGGCCGGGGGTGCCTCCTGCCCGGCCCCGCTGCCCCTCTCCCTGCGCGCAGCTCCGTTTGTTTGCGTCCCGGAGTGGCCGGAGCGCTCTCCGCGCTGACATTGAAGGAGAGGGCGGTGGGGGGACGCGCTCGCTAAGTGCAGTGGCAGGCAGCGGGCTGCCCGCCGTAATGGGTGCCTTTCACTGTCAGCCCGCGCTCTCCCCTGGGAGCTTGGGCGGCTGGCAGATGAGCCTCGTCGTCACCCCGCAGGGTCCTTGGAGCTTGCTGGCTTTATTTCAACCCCCTCTGATTGCCCCCTTGCTTTTTCCCGGCTCCTCTGGGGGTGCAGGCAAGCCGTGTGCAGCCCCAGAGCCTCCAGCCTGCTGCAGGATGATCCCTGGCGGGGACGGGGTGCTGTCCCAGACGCTGTAGCTGTGCATGGTGCCCTGGGGCAATGTGCTGTCTGCTCTTGGCAGCATTTTGTGAAATTCCCCTCTGCGTGTCTGCCTGCTTTGTGTCTTGGCCCACGTGGCCCTGGCTGGCACAGACGGTCCTACCCATCCAGTCCTTCCCAGGGCACTGGGGAAGCCCTTGGAGAACCCCATGCTTCCCCCGCTGGGAAAAGAGCAGGCAAACCCCATTTTTTCGGCTCTTTGTTTCTCAGCAGAGGTCACACACAGCTGGTGCCTTACCCAGGGGCAGTGCCATTTGCACAGTGCGATCCTTTTGCCAGGAGGTGCCAAGAGCAAGAGCTGGAGCACTGGCTCTGGTGCTGCGGGGCAGGAGAGCGAGCAGGGCAGGGGCTGGATGCCGCGGGGCAGGGGAGCGAGCAGGGCAGGGGCTGGGGAGCAGGGCAGGGGCTGGCTTGGGGCCGCTCTGCCCCAGCCACAAAGGGGTTTCTCTTCCCTTGCAGCGTAAGGCAGAGGGGAAAAGACTCCCAGTTAAATAATTAAAAGAGACTTAAGTAAAAATCAACAGAAATGTCATCAAATGAGCAGTGTCATTTTGAATTAGTGCTTGTAAAGGTCAGGTGGATCCAGAACAGGTGGAGCGGATGTTCCCTAAGTGTTGCAGTAAGGCAGAATATCCCGGCGCGGAGGGAGGCAGGGTGAAGGGACCGGCCCCGCTGCGCCGTGGCGCCTGGCTGGACCACGGGAGAGGGGACGAGGTGGCATGCAGGTGGCAAGGGTCCTGCTGCGAGCGCTGGGCCCACATCCGCGAGGAGGTGGTGTGGGGAGGGAGGGCCGGCCGGGGTGGCCGGCTGGAGGACGCGCGTCTGTCAGAGTCCAGTCAGAGCACATTAACGTGGTGACATGATTCTAATTAACTACTGTGAGAGGTGTCACAGCTGGAAAAGCAGTGAGCAGAGACAAGCTTTTAAAAAAAAAAAAAAGCAATGTGACAGTCTTTTTTTTCCCCCCTTTCTTTTCCTTTCTTTTTTTTCTCTTTTTTTTTTTCTTTTTTTACTCTTGTGTGCTCTCTCCCCTCCATGTGGGAGTGGATCTAAAGATAATTAGGATGTCTGGCTGCCTGGGAACCTGAGCCAGGGCTCTTTTGCTTTCAGTCATTTAAGTTTTCGACATCTCTCTGAAGGGACTTGGTGGCGCAGTGGATTACTGCGTGCCAGAGTGACAGAACACTCTTCTAATCGTAAACCCTTTTTAGAAAAGATTCTGCTCTCCCTTTTTTCCCCGGGAGCAGCGGGGGGTATGTTCTGATCACTGCAGCTCTGTTCGATACATGCTACAATGGGAAACTCAAGGTCTTTCAGCTGTTTCCTGCAGTTAACAAAGGAGGCACAGAAGAAAGAAAGGAAGGATGATTGAGTGTTTGTGTTGACTGCACTCACCCCTCCATCCTACCCAGCCTAAAGTTGATCGCGTCGCTGCTGGCGGGGCTGGGGTGGGGGCACCCTGCACTAAACATTCCCTGCTGCCAAGGACGTTTGCTGGCGTCGTCTCACCTTGCCCCTTGCCAGAGGGCTAGTGGTCCCTGGGGCAAACTGCCTTTGGAGAGGAGGGTGAGACAGGCTGCAGGGCTTGAGCTGCTGGAGAAAAGTCACGGTGCTGCGATACGCTCCTCCCAGCCACGAGAGAGGCAATAGCGGTTTCTGCTCACGCAGGCTGTGCTGAAGGTAGGCACACGCAACTGTCTTCCAGCTAGAGGCAGTTGCATTTGCAGCACCGGCATCAGGCTGCAGATTTAACAGGGATTTCTGGATTATCTGTTGTTTGCCATGCAGTGATGCCTGAGAGGCCCAGTTGTGGATCAGGGCAGATCCATCTCAAGCACCAGCTCTAGCTCTCTCCTAGCAGAACAGCACTGTGGTCATCTCGGAGCCACTCCTCGGCAGGGTTGTTGCCGTACACCCCTTTCTTTGGCTTCTTGTTCTGGGCTTTCTTCAGACCCATCTGACCACCGGTGGGGATTGTCTCACTTGGTGAGAGGAGCAGATCTGCTGTCCCTCCCTTCCAGGCCAGCTGCAATCTGCAATACAAGTCGGGCAGCCCCAACCCAGTTCCTTTCCCCAGTGACAGATGAAGTACATCCTAGATACGTTTTTCTTATCATTCTAACTATTGTTAACATCCTGGAAGCACTGGGAAGATCTGATGGAGGGTTTGTTTTACTGATGCTCTGTGGTATGTGTCAGTCAGTCTCAAACCCAAGAGCTAGCAGACCTGAATTGATCTGTACTATAGAGAACTCCTTGCTCTGCCTTGGACCCAACCCATTTGTCCAGTCCTGTTGCTGACACTTGCAAAATGTCCACCCCTGCACCGCTTGAGTCCCAGGGCAGTGGGAAAAACCCTTGCCCCAGTCGAGCCTTGTCCCATGTTGTATGGGACAGGTAAAACGTTTGCTAGCACTTGTTCTCCTGCCCTGGTAAAAAGTGGCACTTCCCGTGCAGCATGATGCGTGCTCAGACACAGCAAGATGCTTATTAGGTAAGAAGCCTTGGAAGATCATTAACTTTCTAGAAAGACTTTTCTGTAGGAAGCAGCAATGTAAAACATCAGGTGACATTTTGATTTCCCCATGGATTCTTTTGGTGCCTTGGTGTCTGTCTGTGATATGTCCTGGACTGAGTAAATGGTGGCTTATCTTCTGTTACCTGTGAGGTGGGGATGAGTTTCTTGTTAATGAACGTAAATGTCTCAATTAGGAGCAAAGATTGGCTGTCCTGCTCTGCTCTGGACTCCTGTGGAAGGTGTCTTTTAACTTCACGGTGTTCTACAACAGCAGCACGTCCCCAAATCTGCCCTTCTGCACTGGCATCTTGGGGGATAACAAGGCAGGTTCTGCTCTGGTGCTTTCTCTCTGCGGCTGCTCTCCTCTTGGATTAGCTCTTGTCTCGCGAGGTGATGGGCGTCAGCGTTGTCTCCACTCTGGTCTCGCTTTCCTCTCTGTGCAGTGCAAATCTGGTAAGCACCGTGGTTTTCCTCTGTGAGGATGCTGAAGATGTGGTGGTTAGAAATAAGCTCCTTTGCCCTCAGGGCAGCGGGTGAAGGCTTGTGCCCCTGTTCCCTGTGTTTGCAAACATCTCGCGTGAGACTGGCAGCACACAGGCCCAGCAATGCACAGGCTCACGGTGCAGACACCAGTCATGCAGGGAGTCTGTGGACTCGCTTCAGCCAGGCCCTGAACGGCTGCCCAGCAGCCTGCCTTGGGCATGCTGCCCTCAGCCCACCTTCCTTTCAGCAGCTCAGGGCAGCAGTGCTCCAGCTGTGGCCCTGAATCCCCCTTGGAGCCTCTTGGCCAGCCTCCCCTTTCCCTGCTGCCACCTTGTACTGGCACTCTTGTCCCCTTCCCACTGTCCCAGCCAAACTCCCTCTGCTTGCACAGCTCTGCCGAAGCCACGCAGCCCCAGTCTGCAGCCTCCCTTCTCCCCGGTCCTGCCCTTGACTATCCGCTGGGCTCTGTTGATGCTCCTCTCTCAGGACCTGGGAGACCTCTGCTGTTCTGCTCTCAGGCATCTCTCACTCCAAGGCTGGTAGTTATGCCGAGTGCTCCTAAACCAAGCGGTGGTTTTCTGAGTGGGGCTGTGATGAGGGTGCACAGGCTGGCCTCCAGAGTGGGAAGAGTGGGGCGTGATGTTGGTACTCCCCTGCCTGGGTACCCTGGAGCAGGCCATGGAAGCTGTGGCAAGTAGGTGCAGGGAGGGAGAGGAGCTTTGAGCATGACCAGGTGCAGGAACTGTAGGTTGAACACTGGCAGTATCCATCTGGAGTGGGGTGTTGGACCTGGGGCAGGGGAAACTACTGTTAGCCCTGGGCAAAAGAAGCAGAAATTTGTGGTGCTGAGCATAGAGAGCGCATAAGACCGTGGCTTTGAGACCTGTGTTGCACACGGGACAGGTGGAGGGAAGTCTGGTGGGATGAAGAGCTGCTGTGCAAAGCACAGTGTGGATGGCATCGTGCGTGCACAGTGCAGCGTGCCTGTGTGCATGCTGGTGCGCACACGTGCAGAGCTGCAGGGCTCCCGACCACGTCCGCACACAGAGCCTCACACCGTCCCCAACACCTTCCCTGCTCGTGCTGCAGCCTGCAACGCAGGTACGTGCTGCTTGGTGCCTGCGCGGCGCTAAACCCCTTCCTCGGGCTCTTGCGCCTTGCTGAGCAGAGCCCCACGTCCCCGCCATGGGCAGGGCAGCGGTGGCACAGTGGCGCGGGCACCCAGGGCGTGCGGTGCAGGATGGCGGGGGAGAGAGCGTCTGCAAAGGAGAGACTCCTGCCCAAGTTTTACAGAGCTACTTCTGCCTTTAATGAGAGTCGTTTCAGAGGTACGGAGGGAAGGCTGTGTGAGCGAGGGACACCGGGTTTAAAGCTACCCTGCTTCACCTAATGAGAAAGCACTGCGAGGTGCAGGAGGGGAAGGGGTAGCAGCCAGCCGGAAAGACTCCGCCGCAATTTAACAAGTTTCCATTCCCCTGAGTTCCCTGACAAGACCCCCCTCTAAGTCTGTACAGGAATTCGTAAGAATAGGATAATTAGGATGTTTCAAAGCTGCGACCCTCAGAGGAGTCCTTGGATTAATCTGTTTTTTCCCTTAAAGACATCTGTAACTACAATCTTTGTTTCTCTCCTCTTCTTTCCCCCCCTCCCCTTCTTTTCCCCCCTTGTCTCTCTCTGTATCTCCTGTCAAACCGTTGCAGACGTAAATGACAAAGAAATCAGAAAGAGAGATCAATGCAGTCCAAATTAGCACTTGGAGATAGACTGTGCTGGAGATGTCAGAGCCTGACCCCTGTTGATCTGCCAGCCTCCGCCGGTGATATTATGCAAATTGCATCCATCTGGCAGGGCCCCTGCAAAGGACTAATGGGGCAGGGAGGGGGGCTGTGGCCAGGCGCCTTTGGGAAGGGGAGAGAGCTGGGGGGCTTTGGGGACGGCGGTCTAGGATTGACAGGAAAGATAAGGTGGTGCATTGGCTTCGTTTGTGCTCCTGGGCGGATTAAAACCCAAACTCCAGATGAGAGATAACCAAACTTCATTTCGCTCTTTATTTTGTTCCGTATTGCTACCCCCACAACCTAGCACCAGAAGGAAGAAGAAAAGATGGTTCTTGGTGCTCTTGTTTCCTGGCACGTCATTACCACTGATGGCAGTTTGAGGGGAGAGACAAAGTCAGGGAAAGAAAGCAAAAAAAAAAAAGTCAGCTGCTTAAAAGACTGCTGTAATAGGAGCATGGATAATAGAAATCTCAAATTACGGTGATCGCCTTGTTAAGAAGTTTGAAAATACAGCCAGATTGTCTTTAATGAGAGAAATATGGCTGTTAGTTAGTGAAGGAGGAGGGAATGGACCTTGTTTCAAGATCTGTAGCTCACCCATCAAAGAGGCACCGGCTGTTTCATTTCAAAATCCTGCTCCTCTGCCTGATATTAAAAATAGTTGTTAAAGGCTTTGACTAGCAAGATGATTCTCTTTGGCTTCCTACTCTCTCTCCACCTCCCCTGAAAGACTTCGCTAAGAGAGAACTTCTGCTGGAAGAAAAGAGGAAGCAAAGGAAGAAAGAAAAAGAAAGTTTTGTGCTTTCGGTGAGCACAGTGGGGTGATGCTGTCCGTGGGGCCTCAGGGTGCCCACAGGCCTCTGACTGGCCACCGTAATGCCATGGTTTTCTGAGCCCCAGGCCATTGTGGGAGCAACCTCGGTGGCAGTGAACAGCTGGGGAAGGCAGGAGGAAGCCCTGCCCTCGGCCTAGTGTGGGTGGTGAGACTGGGCCATTCACGGGGTGCCACCACATCTTGCAAAGTGCCGGTCAGCATCCCCGTCCCCAGCACTGCTGGGGAAGGGCAGATTGGATTTGGCTCACGGCATTGGGTTTTGGGTTCAGCTCCCACCGATGCTGCCATTGCCAGGTTCACAGATTTGGGGCATGTTCTCTAGGTTTGGTCTTGGACTTGCACGTGACTTTGGAGACTTGCAGGCTGTGGAGCTCTGGTTTCCCTTGGTTCGGTGTGATGGTTGGGGTGATGTCGTTCAGAGGGGAGCTTCTCACTGCCATGTGTGTGACGATGAGCTCTGGGACTTCCTCCTGCACCAAGGCACTGCTGTCCTCTTCACTGCGCACGCTCAGGGCTGCCGCTTGCCTGCCTTCCCCAAGGATGGCAGGACGGCAACCCTGTGGCCAGGGGACCTGCTCCACATCACAGTGCCTGCCCCCAACGCAGCGGCACCGTGCCGGATCGTGCCCTGCAGGAGGTGGGAATAGAGGGAGCTGTGCCGCATCCCAGACCTTCCCCGTACCGTCGCCCCCATCCGCTGGGTCTGTGGAGCCAGGAGGGGGGTACCCATGCCACAGCCTCACAGCTGGAGAACCGGGGACGAAGGGCAACCAGTGTTGGCCCTGCTCAGCAGAGCCACAGGTGCTCTGATAAGGCAAGAGGACACACCGGGCACAACGGCAATCCTGGCTCACTTCCCCCTGCAGACTCCCCATCTCCCCTGCTCCCTCTTCCCCAGCAGCTCCCCCCTCTCCTGGGAGCCCCTGCCCATGCAGCGTGGCAGAGCTTGTTGTTTGTGTTAGGACCTACAGTAAGTGCTGCGGCACCACTTTCCTTTTCTCTTTCTGGGTGGTAGCACTGGGGGGTGTGGAGGAGGGCGCTGACAGCAGCCGGGTCTGGCAGCCGCTCGCCAGCCCTCACCTCTTGTTAAGAGCTAACGGGCACCTCTGCGCTGTTACGCTCTGACCCGTAACTCGTTCCTTGCTCTCGCGCTGACAGTCCCCTCTTTAAGGCAGGCTGGCGGCTCCTTCATTCTCCCCTGAAATCAAAGGATTGCATTAATTGGTTTAAGGATCACTGCCTCATGTCCTGAGTGGCCTGTTTAAGATAACGAACTTGGAGTGTGTTAATAGCCAGTGTAACTCAGCAGAGGATCTGGGGACAAGGCCTGGATGACCTGCTGGCTGGGGAAGATGGGCCCTGCGCTGTCCGAGATCTGTCCAGAGCTATGTTTTTCTTGCTCCCTGTCCTTACGCATATTTGTGTGATTCCCCTGCTCCCAAATTGCTAACACAGTAAAATCCCAGAGCAAAGGGCTCGGGCAGGAGGGGAGAGCTCTGTTGGGCGAACTGCAGCCCGTTCCCAGCACGGGGCTGCTCTGGTATCAGAGGGGATCTGCTCTCCTCTTTATCTTCCATAGGTGCCCCCAACAGTGGCTTGTCACTGGGGTGAGTCCTGCTAGAGAGCTGCTGTGCTGCCCCAGCCTGGCCCTGCCTCGAGGCACAAAGTGCCTGGGCAGCCTTTGGCCTCGGTTGGAGAGCAGCAGGAGAGATGCTCTTTCTACCTCTGAGTAGGAGGAAATCAGGATTTGTGGCATGGGCAGCCTGGACAGCCACCTGTTGACTCACAGGGAGCGTGGCGCGAGTCACCCCGGCTCTGGGCTTGCTTTCACCCTGGAAAGCGGGAGGAGGACTCAGCCCTGCTGAGCAGGTACCCGCAGCAGGGGCTGGTGAATGTGCCCAGAAGAAGGTCTCATCCTTCTCCATTAGAGAGCCACCACTAACCAGGCTCTGGGCAGGAGTCACAGGCTGATGCTCTAGGGTCTCCCTTAGACAGTGGTTGGTGGCGAAGAGACCAGAAGAGCCTTGCCCAAGGTACGGCTGTGCAGACCTCGCTCATCCCCCTCTGACAGGGTTGAATCGCAGTGCAGTCCTGTGGCAGCGTCCCACAGGTGGGAGGCAGCATTTCCTTCTGCCCCTGCTGGTGTATGTGATCAGGGGCTGCAGAGAAATGGTCAAGGAGGGGCCAGGCCGTGCTGTTCTGTGCGGGTCAGTGTCTACTGGGGAGAAGAGAGGCACAAGAGGAGAGACCAAGAGTCTCAGGCTAAACTGATATAGAACATGGAGGGAAACTGAGGCACAATAAAGGTCTGGTTACCCAGGAGGGCTGCACTGGTGAGGTCTAAGTCCATAATGTCCCGTCAGGATCAGTAGACCCTGACTGATTTACTGCCACTGAGATCTGGACAGCTCAGGCTGAACTTTGCTGTCGGGCATCCCAGCTAAGGGGCAAGATCTTGGGATTACAAGGGGAAATGTTATTTGGGCCTGCAGCTTCTTGCTGGCCTGAGCTGGGTGTTGCAAGGCTAGCTACATTCAGCAGACTGGGGCTCTCCACACAGCTTTTCTATCTAATGGGCCATTCATGTTCTGCTCCAAGCTTCTGGGGGCCCTAACGGGTTCCTGCAGGCGAGCTCTTCCTCAGGACACCCCATTTCTCTGTCTTTGGAGGTGAGACCGGCTGACCTTGCACCTCCTGCTTGCAGGCCACAAGGCTCTGCGGATGAGCCTGCAGGATGGGAGGCTTTCCCCAGCCTGGGCCCCAAATTGGGTGCTGCTGGTGTGCAGGACCACGCTGTCCTGGAGGGGGAGGCAGGAAGAAGGGGTCACTGCTAAGGGTGGGCAAGCAGTGCCCATGTTGCTCAGAGCGAGCTGCTTGTGTCCAGCACATCTCTCATGCCTGATGGGTAGCAGGGCACGTCTGGCCCTCGGTACTTGGAGGGTCTCCAGGGGGACTATAGGGTCCAGGAGGCCTGAGGGCTCCTATCAGTTTTTGGCCAGGTGGTGGCTCAGAGACTGGGCCAGATGAGCTACTCTGAGCTGCTGTGGCCACAGGACTGTCCTGTGTCATTCCCATATGAATCTGAGCTGATCTTTTAGTATGGAAAAAAACAAACTCTGATCTTGATGTGATGGATCTCCCCAGTGATGGAGAGCATGTGGCAGCCCCTGTTAAGTTTTCCTGATGTAATTACCCTTGCTGTTAATTACACATAGCCCTGTAACAAGATGTGCAGGGCAGAGCGGAGGTGACAGCGAGGCCCGAAGAGCCGCCTCTCTGTGGACCTTCCTGCAGCCTCGCAAATGCCCCAGCCCTGATTCAGCTCTGCATCGCCCCTTGCTTCCTTGCCAGCCCCGCGGCGGCAGCGCGTGCAGGTCATCTGTGCTTACCAGGGCACGCGTGTCTCCTCGTGCCTGCCGCCTTCCTCTCAGCCTTGTCCCCGCGGGAAGGGACCTGTGCCCCCAGGGTCTGCCAGCTCGGGCCCTTCTCCAGCACCTCTGCTCTGAAAGCACAGCCTGTGATGGTCACGCTGAGCTCCTGCACCCTGGGCTGGCCGAGGCGTGAAAAGCCGCTGAGGTTGCTGCGATGGGTCCGCACCAGAACGGGCCCCCAGCCCCTTGGCCCCTGCCTGACGCAGAGCCGCGGAGAGCAAAGCGCAAAGCGTCGCGGGGGAACCGCTGCTCAGCCCTTAGCTGCCCCTCTCCGAGAGCTGCTGGCCTCCAAGCCCGACTGCCTAGAGCAGAGGGTTAGCAGGGCCAAAACCTTCCTGTCCCTCTTGCATACTATTTATTTCTAAATGAGAACAACTGGTTTGGCTTTATTTTCATGCCCAGGGGACTCAGAGTTTGGCAGCTGAGCCACCTCCAGCACCCGCAAAGCCCTCTCCTAGTGTTCTACCCCTCTAGAAGTATATATATAACAACTGAGAGAGGCAGAGAGGGAGAGAAAAAGAGAGACAACGGATTTGCCTCCATGCTTCTGTACAGAGCAGTCTCCTAATGAGAAGAATATGGCTGCTAGTTAGCAGAGGGGTGTGTCCTGTAGGCTAAAATGAGATAGTTAAACTGCACTGATTGAAGGTTGAGGTTAGAGGGCAGCACAATTATGTTCAGGAGATTCAAGGGCTCTGTTTGATGCGGCAGTTCTAAGCTCCCAGCCAGTGTCAGTAGTTTAGCTCTGGGTTTCTTTTTTTTTTTTTTTTTTTTGGTGGGCTAAAGACAGGAAGGATAAAAACTATGGGAATGAGTTGTTACTATTATTATAAAGTGGTGTGAGGTTTTTTTTTTTAAGCCACCAGTTCACCCCCCTTTTGCTTAACTGTTTCCTGATCATTATTTTTTAAGCTTCTTCAAGGAAAAAAAAGAGTGTTCCCTTCCCCCTGGAGAGCGGCTCTGAATTTTCTCCTGCATGGAGAAGGTGATTTTTTTTGTGCACTGACTTCAGCTCAGTTCTCTGAGTGCAGATCAGGAAAGCAGTTAGCAGTTCAAATTATGCCAAGGCCAAATTCTTTGTCTCAAAATCATGGGTTAAGAGTTGCAAAAGAACCCTAATTGCCTGGTGCTGAACAAGTATTTTTCTGAGAGCATTTCCACTGCTTAGGACTGTTTATGGGGGGAGACTTGTGTTTCAAAAGACCTGCAACAGCACTGCTTTTTCCCAACGCCTGCAAAAGTGTCCAGGCATGGCACTGGTGTCCCTATCCCAGCCTCTCTCAGCCTGTGTAACCACTAGCCTGTCTTGCTGGCTTGCAAATGAACGCACAGCCCGGCAGCTGTCTCCCATCCATCCCAGGACAGTCCAGCTCACCAGCACTGGTCTCTACTGCCCTTTCTTCTAACCCACCTGTGGCCGCAGGTGCACCCTGCCTGCACCCTCCGTCCGCCTGCACTGCAGCGAGGCGAGGACTTGTCGCTGGCTCTCCAGATCCGCGGCAGCGATGGCACCCAGTCTCCCTGGGCCAAGCGCAGGGCCCCACTGTGCCTGAGCCAGCCAGCCCACCCGAGCAATGCAGGAAGGTGCCCCTGCCCACACCCACTCAGCGTGCGTGCAGAGCCAAGTTTTAACCCCAGCCGCAGCCCCAGGTCCTCTCTTGCACACTTTGGTCAGGAGCAGAATCTGTGGTCATGTTTAGTCACTTGGGAAAGAAAAACACCACCAGTCACCCCCAGAGTGCCTGGGAGGGAAAATTCATGTGGAGAGACCCAGCAATGTGTCCAGCTACTGTTCAGACCTTCTCGAGAGCATCACCTGGCTCCTTGGCCAGTTGGGAAGCTCCCTCTGGCTTTGTTTGCCTTAGGGACGAGCTGTGGAGGGTCGCTGGCTGCATGGGGGAGGATGGTGAAGAGCCCAATTTCCAGTCCCTCCCTGAGTTTGGGGTCGCCTCTCTCTTGCGGGCTAGCCCCAGTCACATGGTGCCAAGCGAAGAGCTCGAGGTGCGTCCCAGGCATCTGCAGCGCCGGGGCTGCCTAGTGGGGAGCCTCGGATCACCTCCGTCCCACTGCATGGCCGTGTCCCTGCTTGGTCTCAGAAGTGTTGCTAGGGACTCAGTGCAGTGAAGATGTCCTGAGCGTGCTCTGCCCGCACAGGCCCTGGGAGGCAGGAGTGCAAGGCGGAGGTTCAGCTGCCAGCCGAGCCCTTGGGGTTGGCTGCTCTCAGCAAGGGCAGCCCCTGGCTTCCCCTCGCAGCGAGTGGAGGGTGAGGAGGGCTGGGCCTGGGGGTGCCCGGGTGGTGGCAATGAATGAGCTGGGAGGACGGTGGCAGCTCACACTGTCATGGTACTTGACTCCCTGCCTCCTCCTGCCCAGGGGAAATAAAAGGAGCCATTGATTTTAGTTGCAGCTTGTCCTCTCCAGCTCTGGGTTGTAACAGCAGGAGTGTGCTCATGTGCCAGGGGAGGCCTGTGGCAGGGAAGAGCCCATCAAGCCCGGCCATGCCAGGGGGGCCGTGGCGCCCAGGGAGTGCTCCCACAGCTGGCACTTCGGGGCCTGCAGGGCAATGTGGGGTTTGGTGGAAAACCAGGGGCCAGCACTGTCCCTGAGCGAGGCGTGTGGTGCCACCCCAGCTCCATTGCTGCATCCCTGGGATCTCACCTCCCGAGCTCCTGGGTGCTGGCAGCTGGGCCTGGGGACACCCCACACCCCAGGCTCTGCTCCCACCGTGGCTGGGCTGTCCCGTGGCCTGGGCTTTCCTGGGGACGCCATGGTGGAGGGCAGAGCTGGCCTGGCTGGGCCCTGTCCTCTCTGGGAGCTTGGGGCCGCAGAGCCACCCGGAGATGGGCACCACAGATGGGGCTCAGCTCCTGCATCCCTAGAGCCTGAGCCAAGGGGGATCTTCCCCTTTTCACTGGAGCGCGGCAGGCGGACAGTCCATGGAGCTGCCCGGGAGCCAGGCAGGCACAACCCCTTCTCCCATCAGAGCGGGCTTTCCCATCACCTGGCGATGCTCCATACAGAGCTGGCCGGGATCGGACCTCCTAACGTCATGCCTTGTCCCTTCACAACCCACCCCGCTGACAGAGTTGTGACTTCTGTTTGGCGCGGCGCGGCTCGCCACGACAGCGATCGCTGTGGCCCCCCCTCATCTTGGCTGCAATTAGGGGTTGATTGATTGTCCCCGGGCTGGGGTCTCCTGTACGGCCCCGCGAAGGGGATGCTGCACGCACGGAGGCAGGCAGCGGCCTGCTGTGCTGTCGCTGTTGAACAACAATTTCTAATCTTGATTGGAGAGGAGGGCGGTGGGTTGGGGGAGGAATTGGAGATAAATGTTAGCTCATTTCTTAAGTAATTAGTTACCTCCTCATCCCCATGTTGTAATTGTGAACAAGCTGTAATGTTTAATTAGTGTGTAAATGAAACCCCAATTTCATAATGGCTGCGGTGACAGCGCTAAGTGAGACAGGCACAGAAGGGGCCGCATTGTTTCAGCGGGAGATGAAGCTGTCGCCCAGCAAGCCAAGCGTCTCTGGGAGAAAATGGAAATGATAAACGAAGTGAGGCTAATTAGCAAAATCATACAGGCCCCACTGATGGTTCTCATCAAGGGGAGGTAATGAAGCGGGCGGGCCAAGCTGAGGGGGGATTAATTGGAGCCGATTCCTGCACACACAGAGCCGCTAGTAGAGCAGCCAGCACAGGGACGCAAACTTTTCTGCTTTGCTTCTCTCGCCCTTCCCCAGCTGCGGCAGGGCCCTGTCCACAGGGGCCGTGCAGGGAGAGCCAGCCGCCTTCAGGGACCGGGGAATCGCCTTGGAAACAGCCCATGAGCTGGCTCTGGAGTCGAGGGGCTGGTGGGCAGAGGGAGGCACTGCCTGCTGTGGGGTGTCCAGGCAGGGTCTGGGAGACCACCTTGCTCTCCCAAGGTGGAAAGCACACATGGGTGCCAGCCTCTTGGAAAGCAAGATGTGTTATCCCTGAAACATCAGAGAGCTGCTCCGGTGCTGGTTTATAACCCAAGGTGGGGAAGTCCTCCCTTAGTGCCTTGCTGGCCCCTGTCCCTCAGCTCACTACATGCCTGAGGATATTTTGAGCATAGACATTTGCAGAGTTTGGATAGTAAAAAAGCATCTTTAGGGAGTTTGGTGGAAGGGCAGGCTGGGCAGAGGAGGTGCTGCCCGAAGGCAGCAGTGATGTGGGTGCTGTGCTTTGGGGGGCTGGTGCTGGGACAGCAGAGCTGTGGCGCAGAGTCAGCTACAGCCTCTCCTTGTGTCGCTTTTCAGCATCCCACTGCCTCTCCGGCAGCGAAGGGAAGGACTGGTGGGTGAAGGACAGGCCGTCTCGCCAAGAGAGGGCTCGGGAGCAGCAGGCTGTACTGTGTGGCAAGACGGTGGGCAGACCCAGAGCTGGGGGAATCCAGGGTGTTCTGGAGCTGAACTTTATCCTTTCAAGCTGTGTAAGAAATGCCCTTTCTGCAGCTGTTGGCACACAAGCCTGATCATGTTCCATTACTTATTGACATTTAAGGGAGCGCATGGAGCCCTGCTCACGGTGCACTCGGCCCCCGCACCGCCAAACGCCCCGTGTCTGCTGCAGACATGGGCTGGCCACCTCCGGGGCAGACTTGTCCCCAGTGGCTGCACCTGCTGAGGATCCAGCTCTTTAGTTGCTGCGAACCCGCCCGCGGGTCCCGGGGTAATATCAGGAGCTAGAAAATGCTTTGCCAAGCAGAAGAGAGGACAGCAATACCTGTGCGTGTGTGCCTTTGGCTTCCTGGGCTGGCAGCTGGTGCCTGCCTGAGCTTCTGTCTGTCTGTCCAAGCAGGTTGTTCCTAGCATTGCATGGGAAGGCCAAGGAGGTACCTTCATTACCCGTCTTTGCACACAGAGTCACTGTGGGACTGTGAGTGCATCTTTGTGTGTCTCAGCCTCTGTTTCTGCCAGAAAATGGTACAGTGAGCTGTCTGTGTGGGAAGTGCCAGTCCCCATGATGTCCGGTGCATGCCCAGAGTCACCATTGCCCTCCCCTATGGCACCTCTGAGCCCCCTGCTGCCTCTCTTGCTGAGTAATGAGAGATTTCCCCAGGCCTCCGAGGGCTCTAAAGAGGGGCTGAGCAATATTATTTATTCAGTTGTTTACAGAAGCGTTTGATCGGGAATAGTTCTTCACTGCCAGCCTGTTGTGTATTATTCATTGCAATAATCTCTGCAGATTGTGATAAACTGTAACTGCGGCGGGGCAGCGCGTAGCTGGGCTCTACTGCCACCGCTGCCTGCACCGGCCTCTAAAATATCGGCAGCTGCAATCATAAATCTCAATTTACAAGTGGGACTATTGCACGGGGAGTTATAGTTATACTAATGATTACTTCTCTGTCTTATTTTTCATGTTGCAACAGAGTAATAAATTTTTAAGAACAGCCTGGGCAAAGTGTTAGTGAAGCTTGGTGTGTCCTCTCTCCCTGCTGTCAGTGGAGAGCAGCGTTCCTGCTCTTCCATGGGCATCTCGCAGGCAAGATGCCTGCCCCGCTGTGGGTTGAGACAGCCCCAATTCCCAGGAAGGTGACATGAAGCCCCCTTTCATGCCCCCACCTGGAGAGAGGTGCAGATAAACTCCCCACAAGCATGGGTGGGCATGGTGGCAGTGGGCTGGAGCATGCCTTTGGGGTCAGCTCTGCTGTTGGACGTGGCTTGGAGAAGAGACTCCAGCTCCGTGCCTTGGTTTCCCTGCTGCTAATGGGGGTTGAGCCTGCCTCTCTGGTCTGAACTAGTTTTTGTCTGTAAAGCTCAGGAGATCTGAGGGTTGAGCACCCAGA
This sequence comes from Apteryx rowi, assembly GCF_003343035.1. NCBI lineage: Eukaryota > Metazoa > Chordata > Aves > Apterygiformes > Apterygidae > Apteryx > Apteryx rowi. The sequence goes on from NW_020450982.1 coordinate 6,189,567, forward strand.
GGTGTCCCTTGTGGAAGTCCTCATCAGGGCACCCTCCAAAGACCATGTCTCTTCCCCAGAAGGCAGCGATGGGACACGGGGTTCAGTGAGCATTTCCTGAGTGTTTATCACAGCTCCAAGGTCTGCGACGTGAGGCGTCTGATGGATGCCTCCATTCACAGACTTGACATCATGATGTACAGGGAGCCTAGAGACATATAGATTTTCAAAGTGGCCACTTTGAGCATAATTATAAATATTCAGCCTCTTTACATAGTGAATTGCTGCCAGGAAAAGAAGGGCCCTGTGAGGGCTGAAATTCTGGCATCCATGCTTCCTTGAGAAAAGAGCCTTGGTGGAGGTTCCCCACCCATTTCAGGGTGCCAGGAGGGGATGGTCATTGAGGGATGATGCCTTTCCCGTCCAGCACTCCCCTGACAACTGCCCCCTCCTCCTCCCCTCCCCCCCCCCATTCCCTGTAGTTCTGGCAGTGTTTCTTACCAGGGGACACCTCCCAGGCACTTTCTATGGCCCACTCTTCCCCTGCTTGTTTGTGCTAGCATATTGCAACCTGATCTTAACTGCTTCCGAATGGTTGGCTCCCCTTCCAGATCACGGCATAGAGAAGGGGGCATTTGTGCCCAGATATGGTTGGCAGACAGGGCGCCTGGGGGTAGGCACTCGCAGGCTTTATGTCTGCCCATGGGACTGTGGATGGGGAACGGCGATGGTGTAAGGGGGTTGTGCTCAGGAGTGTGGCATGCCAAGGTGTTTGGAAGAATGCACAACAGCTGATGATAACATGCAGTGTGGTTTGTCCTCCTGCTCTGGAAAGTTGTTGTCTAAGTTGCCTTTAAAGGTGCTGGATGTTCAGCAACCACTAGCCAGAGTCACCAATCCATGGTCACAGAGGCACAGAGAGGGAGCAACCTTCCCCTAGAGATGCCCAGCTCATCTCCTCAAGTTGCCTTTGGAGCATCTCAGTGCACATGGTGGTGTGGGCTCAGCACAGCAGGATCAGTTTTTAGGTGGGTGGAAGAAGATCCCTTCAGTTGGGCAGATGCCAAATGCAAATCCTGCAGCTGAAATCCAGGTACAGTCAGGCCAGAGGAAAGGGGCTTGGGGGACAGGTTCTTGCTGACTGTGCTGCCTTGCTGGTGGGAAGAGGATCTCTGGGTGGAGGAAGCAGCTTCTGTCAGGGCAACACCACGCTGGGCAGCAATTGTGTGAACCCAACCACCTCTGAAGTCTGTTCAGCAGCATGACTTTACGAGAAGCGCGTTGTTACTTTGCCACGTGCAGAGGGGTCCTGGGCCACTTGTCTCCCAGCAGTCATTTCCAGTCTAAGCAAAGGAACTGGGTAAGACCTTGGTAAGACCCATACTTGTGGAGGGACAGACGGAGCCATTCCCGTGGCTACTTCTTGTGTTGTTGAGTGGCTGAAAGAGTGTGGTGCCCAGATGACTGAAGGGACAGCAGAAGCAAAACACATGGGTCAAGGGATTGTCTGTGCAGTAAACACTGCTGGAGAAGGAGGTGAGACCAGAGCAAGCAACAAACCCTTCTAAAACCCTTTTCATCCATGAGGGTGATGTTGCATGTCTGATCCTGGGGAGAGAGGTGAGGACTGGGACTCCTGGACATTACTCAGGACTCTGCAGTGCAGTGCTGGGGATGGGAGGAGATGGGGAGACAGTGCTCTCCCACACACCCCACTGGATCGGGAGGCTCCTAGAAAAAAGGCAACTGTCCTGAAGGAAACCTTCTGAAAGTCCCTTTGTTGTGTTTTTCTCTTGAGGAGATGGATTCCCTGTGGTCTTCTGAGCTGTAGGTAGGAGAAGGGAGCATATTCTCTGGCATGTGATGCACCTGGGGCTGGCTCAGGGACACTGCAACAGCATATGGCTCTGGGTGGACGTCCTCAGTGTGAAGCGCAGTGGGTGCTGGGGTCATCACCCTTATTGTTACCATGCTGCCAGCAGAAGAGCAGTTTGGGGAGCTGGTGACATTTCCAACCCATGTGCATGACTGAGCCTATATAAGAAAGGAGAAGAATAGATGGATTGGACGGTGTCAGAACGTCACAGCTTCCCTCCCTGGGCCAGAGCCGGGGTGAGTGTGCCCAGGGGGGACTGTTTGTGCAGGCAGTGGTGTGCTCCTCTCTATACATAAGCATATATGCTCAAACAGGCATCGTTCATCGCATTCCCTAGCCTGTAACTGGGCCATGTTGGAATTTTTCAGGGTAAAATAAAAGGGATGGTTGAGGATTTGTGTTCTGTTTGAGAGCAGGGTTTGGAGAAGAGAAGGTCAAAGAAGAAAATTGGAGCTGAACTGAAATCAATGACAGGTAGAGATTAGAGAAGTGCCCCAGTTAATTGCAGTGAGCTGAGGTGAGGTGTGGTGGGTTGGTAACTCCCTACGTTAGGACCCCGCACCAGACTCTGGTTCTGCTCCACGGAGATGTGATTGCTGCAGTTGGTCCGGACAAACAGAGCCATGGCCGGTTGGGGCTGGGGGCCTGGGCTGAGGACATCATTGCCAGTGGGCAAGGGCTGGAGTAACTGGAGGATCCAAATGGCAGCTGTAGGGCTGTGTGTTTTGGGGGCTGGGTCAAATCCCAGTCCCTCCTTCCTTCTCTGTGCTTCTTGCCAGGCTCAGTCTCCCTCCCAAGCTGGGTCCCAGCTCTTTGTCCTCGTTTCCTTGTCCTGGTCCCTTCCCCCATTACTCTGGTTTCTTCTGCGCCCCCCTCTCTCCGGCCACCAGCCCGTCTCCCCATCACAGTTTCCTCCTGCTTCACCTGTCTCCTTACTCTGGCTCTTGTTCATGCAGTATTTCAATGAAGCAGTTTCCTCCCTTGCGCTTCCTGGRGAAGTCATCAAGCGCCCGGAGGGCCCAGTCCCTGCTCCCTGCTCAGGTGCTTGCACTAGGCTCCAGCAGGGTTGCAGCAGCTGGAACCAATGGGGCTGGCCCAGGGCCACTTTACCCAAAGCTGGGGAAATTCTGATGGGAAATCCAAAAGACTCCCTGGCCCCCAAATCACCTTCCCAACAGATTGCAAGGCTTTGTTCCAAAGCACCTGGGCACCAAAAAAAAACAAAAAAAAAACAAGCAACAAGTGGCTGGAATTTGAGGGAAATACCAACATATTTTTCATTCTTGTTCATGGCAATGTATTAACAGTTTGGGATGGAATTTCCTGAAAAAAAAATCAGAATGAGTCAGATTTCCAGCATGGAATATCTCAGCTGAATCACTGAACTTTGGGAAAATCAGGGCAAGTTCTGTCAGAAGGCCATAGAGGACCGGGGATCCACCAGCCCTTCTTTTCCGACACACACACCCATGCCCCTGGGGCCAGGGCAGCCAGAAACCTGGTTTCCATGTTCCCGGGCCCACAGGGAGCCTGCTTTGCTCTCTCCAGCAGCCCTGTGCATTGCAGCATGTTGCACATCACACAAGGAACATTAATTAACATTGCTAGAAGATCTTAGGAAAGGTGCGATTTGAATGATCTGGCACTGCAGTCATTCAGATGCTGAGTTAATTCAATCCTTGCACACAGTGCTCCTACAGATTGTTGACTTTAAACAAACAGCAGTGACAGATTTGTTGCTGTGGAAATGTGGTCATTAAGTCGGGAGCGTGTGTTTGACCTGAAAGCGATTGAGTGATGGATGCAAGTCATTTTAAAGCTGCAGCAGCCAAAAGGATGCTCCTTTTGGAGAGCAATCTTGCATCTGAGGAGTGTAAATAATTTAAACAAACAAGTAAAGTAAGGTGAAAGCACTACCATTTGCCACTCTATTGTATTACAGTGCTAAATGCAAAGCGGGGCTCTGCTCCCTCAGTGGCTCATGCTGCTAGCTGTTTAGTGACGGAGAACTCCTTTGCTCAGTGTTGGATTAAAGAAGTGCAAGGTGCCAGCTTTGCGGCTGTCCCTGTGGAAAATTGAACCAAACGAGCTCACATTTAGAGTCACTTAATAATCCCTCCAGACGTCACTCACTGCTGTGCAGTGCTCTGCACCCACGGCTCTCCAAGTGCAGGCAGTGCAAATGCTGCCTAGGACAGAGGGGTCAGTGGCCCCAGTAGCAGAGAAATGCAGGGAGCTGGGGAATGTGGTGGTCCAAGCCCAGCAAGAAATCTCTGCCTGGCAGCTGGGTCACTGCTGTAGCAGAGCAACTCATCTCCTTGAGTGTCTTCGGTGTCCTGTCCCTCATGTCAGAGCAGCCCGGTGTGCCAGGCATTTTGAACACCCCAAGTCATCTGGGATTGGCCCAGGATCCAGGTCATCTGGGCCAAGACAGGATGCTTTGGGGAACCAAGAGTTCAGCATGCTGTTGGGTTACTTCTCAGTGCTTTCCTGTTACTGCTGTTAATGGGGTTATTCTTGCACAAGCACAAATACTGACCCCAATATCCCCCTGAATGGGGTCCCTACGCATTTCTGGCTTGGCTCATTTTGTGTTGGGCTGTGCTTCCATGATGATCAGAGGCAGCATATTCTGTTCTTCCTTGCTGGGCAAGTACCTGTGCGTATGTCCCATTTAAGTGTTGTTCTGAGGTTTGCCTGAAGTGCAGGGTGCCTCTTCTAGCAAGGTCCAGCTTACCTTTCAGGATCCTCTGGCACAGGCTGCCTGCGGCATCTGCTCTCCATGAGGCCGAGGAGCCAGGACTGGTTCTACTCCCCGGGCTGGGAGCTGGGAGTGAGCGTTAGAGCAGCCCCGGTCACGTTGCACGGGTCTGTAGCTTCCGCCGGGGGAATTGGCATCCCAGTAATGAGCCTGGTAGTTACTGTGCATAGGAGGCAGCCATTGCTTAAGCCTCAATATCTCGGCCATTTAATTTAATGGGGTTTTTTAAATACCAAAAGCAATTAAGTTCACATTGTGAGCTAATCGCCTACAAAATTTCATTTCAAAGATGCTCAAACTGTTTGTGAGAGAATTGCCAGAAAGAGACCCAAATACACTGCACAGTCTGGCTGGCTGGCCTTCTTTCCCTTCCCTCTTTCTCAGCCAGACTCACGCAGGCTTTTCTAAGGGAAACAATCAGGCTCCTGCTTTTCTGTTAGTTTTTTTTGTGGTGTGAATTTTAGCAGTGTAAGTTAAATGCCCACAGAAGATGGGGCTTAGATTGAGCGCTAGTGATTGCTGATAGTTATAGTGCTTAGTTGGTACCACAGGAGTAAAAAACAGATTTCAGAGCAGACTGGTGAGCCAAGAACCAGATTTGCTATTCCAATGAAGAAGTTGTGTATCTAAAACCCCGATGAGTTTTGAAAGAGTGCATCTGTCTTTCGGTGGCTGTGGCTGTGCCTGGACCATTAGCCTGTCCGAGCAGTGTGATGCTGCAGGTGGTGTCCAGCACCCTGCTCCCCCTTCTCAGCCCGGCACAGCCCTCCTTGCAGGGCAGAGGGAGCGCGGCTGGGAAAGTGTGTGTATCTGTGCGCGGACAGGAAAGGTGGCTGGGTCTGTGCCGAACGCGTGTGGGCATGGCTTTGTGTGCATGCCGGCAGGGATGTGTTGGGGAGTGTGTGTGTGCACAGATGTGTGCCTGGACCCGACTGAGATGGTGGGAGCAGTGGGAGCTCTGCACGTGAGCATGTGGTACTTGCTGCCCTGAGGCCGTATGTCTGTGCTAGCATCTCTGGGTGTGTAAGGAGTGCCCTGAGTGGGGCACCTAAACCTTGCACAAGCCCTTTTTCTTTGAAAAGCTCACTGGATGCCCCAGCGCCCCATGGCCACGTCCAGTTTGACCAACTTCCCCTCTGGACCCTTGGACATCTGGAGGGCTTTCCGAAGCCAGCACTGCTCCTGCATGTGGAGGTTAGAAGTGCCAAAGGGTCTGTCCATATCCTGCTCTGCTTCTCCAGCAGAGCCGGCCATGAGTCCGAGTAGAGTCATCCCTGTATGAAGGCTGCCGAAGGAAGTGAAGGCACAGCAGTGTCCTGGGCAAGCTACTGGCAGTGTGTCCGCCCCTTCCCTGGGCTGCTCCCCTCTCATGCCCTGCCCTTCACAGCCTTCCTCCCTGCTCCACCTCCTCCTGCCTGCCGTCCCCGGCAGCCCTGGCCCACAGGCATCGCGCTACACCAGCCCCAGGAGAAGCCAGCTTGTCTGTAGGCTGCACGGCTTTATCAGATTGGAGAAGAGCCGGAGGTCTTTGCCAGAGATTACTTGTTCTCCCAAACAGCCGTGTTACTGAATATGGAATAATCCCCCCTCTACAGCCAGCTGTGGGTTTCGTTTCCTGCAGTGCGGCTATCGTGTTAACGCTCTCTCCTCAAAGCACCTTTGCCAGCTAAGCCACCCACGTGCTGCTTGTTCCCCTGCTAGCCGGGGATGGGAAGGGGTACATCACGCATGGCATGCTCTGCACAACTCCAGGTCCCTGCAAAGCTGCGTGCCCCCAGCACGTTCAGTTGAGCTATGGGCTGCAGGCCTTTTTGGAAGGCAGCATTCCCTGGTGGCTGGTCTGGACCCCCCTTCCCGTCCTCACTGGCCGGTTTTCCTGGCCTGCGGGAAGGAGATGATTTATGGAGTCCCGTGCGCACCCGGTGAGTCCAGCTCTCTGTGTTTCACGGAGATCCATCGCACGGGGAGAGGAGGTCACCGTGTTGCAGGTTTGCTAACCTTGCCCGCTTATTAAAAATGGTAAAAGCCTCCCTCAGGACTCATGAAGTATAGATCCAGAGAGCTCCATATGCTGTTCCCCTTAATGAGATGTCTGCCTGAAGAGCAATAGCAAAACACACCATCCAGTTCAGGGTCCCTATAGCTAGATGGCCTGGCTGTAAACAGAGCCGTCCGTCTTAATGGGCTATCGTGTAAAAACTTCTCCCAGTCAATAAATCAAAGGGGCTCCATTTATATCATGTGCTGCCTTCGCTATTAGGCTGCCTCTGGATGGCCTGTTCTGATACAGAGCTCCCAAGGACCAGGCGGCTGAGCTGCAGGCTCTAATGGGCATTTAATTTAGGCTTCCCCTTGCCGATACCAGTGCGGAGCTCGGCAGCCGGGGCCGGGCAGGGGGTCAGCCATGGTTTGGGATGGCCTTGCTCTGCAGGGAAGGGCACACGCAGATTGGGACCTCCTGGCTGCACGTCCCCAGCCCTGCTGGGCAGAAGCCTCTGGCGTAAAGGGGTTCTTGCAAGGCTGCCGGTGACCGAAATCCTCCTTCAGCACAGCCCTGGGAGGGGTGCGTGGGGGCTGGGGGGCACCCCCGCTCGTCTTGGAGCGGCAGCAGCCTTTTCTCAGGATTTTATTTTTCATTCCCTCCCTTGTGCTGCTCTGATTCCACCGGAGGGAAGTTCCGCTCCAGCCAGCATCCCAGGCAGAGATATTAGTCCTCATTACTAATTAAAGGAAGCAGGAGTAATTGACGGATGGTGGATGGCGGGGGAGCCGATGTGATGAACGGCCCCTGTCCCCGTGCCGGGGACGCATGCTGAGCGCTACCTGTTAGCTACAAATAAACAAACCTGATAAATAATAAATAGTTTGAGAAGAGTGGCCGAGCATTATTTAAATTAATAGGGATTAGAAGGAGCGGCCTGAAAGAGCATTCCTCTGGATGAGCTATCCCCGGACGGGAAGGGGCTCATTTGTTGCAGACTGGAGTAAACAAGGAGATGGGGAGGATTCATCACGCGCTCCTCGGAAGGGCCTCACGGCACTGCTCTGCCTTTTAACAGCGCGGCCATGCTTTTCCCGGCCGCCTCTGCGCCGGGGCTCCCCCCGTGTCCTGGTGTCCCCTGCTGGCACTGGCGCTGGGGGTCACGCACAGCCCACCGCCGTGCCGCTCCCGGGGCGCCGGGGCTGGTGCGGGCGGGCTGGAGCGTTCCCGGCGGCGGGCGAGCCGGGGCAGGGCTGGTGCAGGGCACGGCTGGGCCGGTGAGGCGGCTGCATGCGGGGCCGCGCAAGGGCTCCCGCGCCGCGGCACCCGGCGAGTTGGTCGGCGAAGTTGGTGGGTGCCGCCTGCCTCTGCCCAGGCGCTCGCTGTCATCTGCTGTTTGGTCTCAGCCGGCGAACGCAGCCGCCGGGGGGTTTCTCCTCGCCCCCCAATGACATTTGAATAACCCCCTGCCTGGTTGGAGCAAGGAGGCTGGGGGTGACGGCGGGAGGCGGGGAGGGCCGGGGGGAGAGGGGAGGTCGGGCGCTCTGCTCGCTATCACATCTACTCCATCTTATCGCCACGGTAATTTGATGATAAAAAATAATCCGAGGCTGGAAAGGAAACATGTGTAGTGGAGTAAAGATTGAATGTAGGTGGATTGTGCCCTGGRGCGGCAGCTGAGAGATAGAAAGAAATGTCCTTCTGTTTGACATACTGCCGAGCCGCAGCCCCACGCTCTCCTGCCTCGCCGAGCTGCTCCGCACGGAGCAGGGGCCGTGGTGCCCACGGGCCCGGGCACAGCGGTGCGGGGCACGGCGCTGTGCTGACTGCCCACGCGGGCCGTGGCACAGGTGCCCGACGCGGCCCCCATCCCCTGCATGCTCTGGCCCCCCTGGACGGTCCCTGTCCTTGGCGCCAGCTGTAGGGATGGAGCCTCTGCTGGGCTGCTCCAAGGATCCCCGGGAAGCAGGGCAGTGGCCTTCCCTGTGCCATYGTGGGGTGCAGGGTGCGCCGCTTGCCAGGCGGCCATGCTGCCCCTCTCGGGCGCAGGAAGCCGAGGTCCCGTGTGCTTGTTGGGTGCTGCCCTTCTGCTCCCAGCGCTGGGCATGTGGCTGAAGCCAGCATGGTGCCCAGAGGGTCCCGGCTGCCCTGTGACGGGCATCCGTGCTGCAGGTGCGGGCGGCGCGGAGCTGGCTGGGGAATCGTGCCGCCGCATGCGTTGTTCCCAGTGCGCTTTTTTTTTTCCTTTGGTTATGCTTCACAACTCATTTTATCAGCTGTCAGTAGCCAAATGTCTTTTTTAAGGAGTGGGTTATAGCCACTAATGTACTGAATGCTATTGCACTGGCTGCAGTTAGTGTTCCACGGCTAAATTACTATAATTAATGTTCCACTAGAACTGTTTGTAACAGGCGGCTGCGGGGAGCCCTGGGTCTGGGCTTTCGTAGCGGCTGAATTATCTCTCCTCCCCAGAGAAGGGGGCTCTTGCAAAGGGAGGGCTGAGGTCAGCCCTGGGACAGGCAGGCACGAGCTCGGCGTGCCTCCGGTGAGACGGGGTGCCCGAGAGCTGTTCCCCACCTGTTCCTGAGGTGCAAAGCCCCGTTCCCCCCTTCCCCAGGCTCCCCACTGCTCTGCCCCGCAGGAGTGCACACGCATGAGGTTTTTATTGCAGCATTGCTCCCGAGGCCCGGGTGGGATGCGCCGCTTCACCGCAGCATCGCCTGGCAGCCTGAGGACTCGTCTTGCCACCACCCACAAGCTGTGCACTTCCAGCCGCGCGAGCGGGCCGTGCCRTGGCCCGGGAGGCTCTGCAGCGTCCCCAGGGCCTCGCCACGCGCACGGCTTTCTTGTGTTGACAGTCTTGCGTGCTGTTAGCCGGAGGCTGGTGTTAAGTAAGAGCATGGGGGATAAACTGTGTCTGGAAGATGAAATGCAGTGCATAGAAAAAAAGCTCTCCAAAATGAGCCGGGAAAGGCAGGGTCTCCCAGGCTCCAGCGGCTGTGTCCTCCCCTCAAAGGCGGGACGGGGAGTTTTCCCTGGACAGGGCAAGCCCTGGAAGCGGCGCTGCTTAGGCTTGCTCAGGCTGGCATCAGAGGCCCAGCTGGGCTGCGTCTCCTCTCCGCAGTGCTTCGCTCTGAGCTCCGGACAGCAGGAACGGGCGTCAGTCCCAGTGCTGCGGGGCACCGTCCACCCAGCCCTGCTTGCCTGGCCCAGCAGTCGGTGGAAACGTTTCTGCCATGCCAGCCGCGGCACCTCTGCCCCCAGCATGGCTCGGCAGGCAGAGCCTGGGCCTGCAGCAGGGCGCCCGGGACCGGCTGCTGAAACCGGCCCCTGCCCTCCCTGCTCCCCCTTCCGCCTCCCAGAGCAGCCGGAGMCGCAGGGAAGAAATTTTTATACGCACGCACAGACGTGCGCACACACCCCTTGTTTCRCTAAATGCGTTTGTTCAATACCTGCAACAAACAGATTAGCCGGGGCTTTATCAGGGACAAGAGAAGGGAGAGAAATGTGATAATGGTTTTCAGCAAATCCTCAGGCTGTCACAGATTAGAGCGGCCACGGCAGGGAGCATTATCAGCCCTTTCCTCCTCTCCCCCATCTCCTCCCCCTTTGTCTCCTCTCTCCATCGGATTTCTCCAGCCAATCTATTGTAGCGAGAGCTGGGGAGATACAAGAAGAAGTCGGTTTCAATCTGATCTGCGATTGGTTTTCCCGGCAGCTGATCTGTGTTGCCTTATCGATCCGTGTGCCCCCGGTGCTCGTCACCTTGTTTGTCTGGAGAGGAAGGTGGCAGAGGGAAGGGGGGCCAGGGGCCGCCCGGCAGGGAGGTGTTGGGAGGAGAGTTGGACTGAAGCGCACGAGCCCTTGGAGCCACTTTAAACTTGATACGTACGATTGATCTGCAGGTTGGAGCACAAAGAGGCCGGCCCCGCGACGCAGGAGGAGCGCGAGCCACCTGCCCTAATCAGAGGAGTTTAAACGACTGTGACCTTCCTGTTAAACGAGAGGAATCRCTTTGGAGGGCTGGGAGGAGGGGGCCGAGCCCGGCCTCCGGCCCCCGTCCCAGGGGAAGGTGGCTGGGGGCTGTTGACCCCCCAGCCTCCCCTGCCCCGCACAGGGCCTCGGCTGGTGGGTCACAGCCAGCCCAGTCCACATGGAGGCAACTTGGTGAGACTGTAGGTCCCGGCGGGCTGTGCTTTCCCTGCTGTCCCGCTGGGCCAGGGAGAGCCATGGAGTACAGGGAAGCATCCTCCGCGGAGCCCTCACCTCTCGGAGGGGCCGCACACAACTCTGGTGCTCGACTTTAATGCTGAGTTAACCCAAATGGGTGGGCAGGTCTGGTGCTTCTCAGGAGGTTGCAGCTTCGGGGTCATTTTTCCCTTCCGGAAGTTGGGGACAAGCCTGCCCTTCCTCCTGGCTGCGACGTCATTGCTACGGCCGGGTCCTGCCTGCTCTGTGCTGTGCGCCGGCCTCAGAGCAGCACCGGGCACGGGAGCTTGGCAGGAGACGTGGGGAGCCTCGTAGGCCACCACCAGCCAGGCAAGACAGCAGCGCAGTCCAGGGCAAGACCCTGCRTCCTTGGGGCCAAGCTGGAAAGTCCCGGCATGCGTGTGTGTTGCGTGGCATCCCCCTGCACCCTCCACCAGGCTCCTGCCTGCAGGAAGCTCCCGGGGAGAGTTGCAGCCGGCTCTGCCTTGATTTGCCTTCCCTGGCTCACCCAAGGGACTGTGGTGTGTGGGTGGATCGGAGGGCAGGGAGGGATATAACAAGTAATGGCCCCGAGTGGGGAAACAGTGTTAATAAAGTGTATTTCACTTTTAATTTTGACATATAATGTAATGATCTTTTTTAAGGCCCTATCATATTATCTGCATGACTAGATTATTGAGTCTTCATCATCTCCAGATAAATTTATGACCAGGATGATGCTTGGAATTTATTATCAGTCAATAGAGCTCAATACTGTAACAAGGCGTGTAATAAGATATACATATTTAATGATCCGGAGTAAAACAGCCCCGCTAATGGGCAGGATGAGACGGAGGCTGGAGCGTTAATTTCCATCCCCTGCCCCTCTGCGAGGGAGCCTGCGCCGAAGGCCCGGGCTGCTCACACGGGGCGTCGCGGCCGCAAACAGCCCCGAGCTCTTGTGCACCCCCCCGGCAGGCTCAGCAGCAGCCRCCCAGCGCGGGCTGGGAGCAGAGACCAGCTCCGGGGGGATGACGGGAGCGTGGAGGCAGCCAGGGCCGTCGGGGGTCGTCCCTCGTGCCGCTGCCGGCTCCGAGCACGTGCGTTACACGTATGCGTTAGCCACGAGGAGCCACGTGTATTGGCCCCGTCCCTGTGGGCAGTGTGCGGATCTGTCTCGCACATCCATCTCGGCAATGCACAGGTCTCGCTGACGTCCCCGTCTGCAGAATGTACGGATCTGGCTGGTGCACGTGTCTGTCTAACGCACAGGTATTTCTAACCTGACAGCCTGTGCGAGTGTCACGTGAGCACGTCGGGAGGCCAGCCGTCGCTCYGGCAGGGACAGAGATGTCCAGCAAAGGACGCTGGGTGCTGTACATGTTTCAGCGGCAAGTCTGCAACCCTCCCGTGGCTCCCGCAAGGCTGGCTGGCGCTGGGCATCTTCCTCAGCTCCCCGCTGGGTGCCTCCAGCTCCGCAGCCACCGGCCCCGCGTCGTCCGAACGGCACGCTGTGCTGCCTGCTGCAGTCGGTGCAGCCCCAGAGGAGCCTCGAGATACCCCAGGGCCTGGGAAACATCCTGCTTCCCGCCATGGCCAGGGCGCCAACTGGATGGCACAGGGCTCTTTGGCTAAACAGGGCGAGCTGAGATGCAGAGCGCAGGCAGAAGGACGCTCTCTGTCCCCGCCTCGCGTGCGAGCCAGGCCTGGGCTGCAGGGACGCAGGGGCCGGGGCTCTTCTCGGCGCAGCAGCAGGTTCCCGCTGTCCCCCTGCTAAGCAGAGCTTTGGCTTTTACCCCRGGTCTGGCAGGCTTCCCACGTGGCTTGTGGGCAAGCGCTGTGTGCCCGGGACGGGGAGCACCCGCTTGCCTTGCTGGCCGTTCATCCATCGTGTTCTCGAGCCGGGAGAGCAGGCGATGCCTGGGGTTACCCCGAGGGGCAAGGGCAGGGGCTTCGCAGCAGTCCCGAGGGGTGGACTGCCGCGGCAGGGCTTGGGCGCCGCGGCAGGCTCTGCGTGYGGAAGCGCGCCGGCCGCACGTGCAGCCGTCTGCAGATGGGGTGGTGTCAAGCGGGGCCCGTCTCCCTCGCCAGGTTGTATTTTGAGCTGCTGGTGCCGATTTTTCCAGCCCTTTGGGATGTTATTAAATTAGTTTCCTAGGACTTTTAATAAGCACTTTTGATGCCTTTGAAGCGTGCGGCTTTGTGGGAAGATTACAGTCCCGCATCCATCTCGCTGGGAGAGAAACAATGGCAGCAGGTCTGGCGTTTGATCTCTCCTCCAGAAGGCAAGAGAGGGTTTGTGTGAGACAAAGAGGTGAGCTGGTGATTTGGAGCTAATGTTTAAAAATAGGTAGGTCTCCCTCCAAGATAAAGAGACCTGCCCTTCTCTGTGTAATCGCATGCCTCTGCCTCGCTGGACCTGCAGAAACACAGCTCGCTTTATTTGAAGGATTCAAGTGCAGCGCTGCGGTTTGATTCTGAGTCCTTTTAAAGCAATAACTAGGCCATCTGACCAAGCTTTAAAGAGCAGAAGAACTTTCCATTAGGACTCGCCACACAGTCTCGGCAGCACTGGAATTGCATCCTTGCCTTTTATTTCCTTTCTCTGACATCTCATGTCACTCACAGGCAGGAGAAACGCAGCTTTATAAACTCTCTCATTTCTCCCTTGAAATTTCTCCCTAATTAAGGTCCCAATCCCAGTGGTGGGACTGAACCCACAGGCTGGGCGGGGGGACTGTGTGGCAGGAGCGGTACGCAGAGCGSAGAGAGCGGCAGAGGGTCAGGCTGGGCACCTGGCCAGCTTGTGGAGCTTGAAACGCCCTGCAAAAGCCAGGGCAGCTTGGCCTTTTGCAGGGGGAAGCTGCCCTAAAGATAGTCCCCCGTGAGAGCAGAGCATGACAGAGGTACGGTAACACGCGGGAAGGATATGGCAGGCAGGGGACACCAGCAGGTGCCTCACACTGGGGCTGGTGACCAGCCTGAGGGGTACACTGCCTTGCTCCCTGCAGGTCAGGGACCTCCTGGGACCCCCTTGGGCACCCCCAGCTCTGTGCCGGGGCTGGAGACATCGTTCAGGAGCAGGGAGATGTCGGGGAAGCCATCTCCTGCGTTCGCCCCCCGGCTCTTGTGGGGCAGAACCCAGAGCCRCCTTCTCCTGCTGTGCCGAGGCTGCCCAGCGTCTGTGTGTCCGGCCCCGATGCTGGGTCTGGCGGGGAGGCGAGCTGGCATGAGTTACGCCACAGGCGCCCAGAGCAGCTCCAGCTGGGCATGCCTCCAACACACGGAGAAACGGCATCAGGGGAGCTGAATTCCCTTTATCTGTGGATAACTACTGCTGCCTTTAACAGCCTGGAATAAACTGGCCATAAATATCGTGATCATAAGTGCTYAGATATGGCAACTTTACACTGAACAGAGGTTTTAACCTTCCCTACGGAGAATATCCAGCTCTATATCATTGACTGTTTCCATTCAGCTGCACGGTCAAAGACATGCTCTAGGTGAGCTGTTCAGAGCAGCTGGGATTAGCTAAGGTAGCCGGATCTCAGCCCAGGCCAGCCTCAGTTTGGCCTTACTGCTGTTTTGGGGTAAGACCTCCCTCCTGCACTCAGGGCCTGGCTGGACACCACCGTGCATCCTGCTGGAGAGGCCAGGAAGGAGCTGTTCCCCCGACACATGCTGCCTGCCTGCCCTGTCCCCCGCTCCAGGGACACTTCCCAGCAGGGCCACCTGGGAGAGGTGCCGCATCCCCRCTAGCAGGGCATCTGGGGTCCACCCTGGTGAAAAGGGGCAGCAGGGCAGCCCCCACTGCCCTGCTTGTGGGACGAAGCCCCGCCAGCGTGGCAGGGCTGGCTGCTCCCATAGGTGCGCCCCAGGATCTCCTCGGACACGCTGCAGTGGCAGTGATGGGCCTGGTTTCGCAAGCAGGGCAGAAGGCACCACCGCTCACTCACCTCTCCTGCCTGTCCCCGTCCCTGCCCCTGYTGGCAGCTGCCCTCAGCCCCCCGATCTCCCCATCCAGGAGATCACGCTGCCACGTCTGCCGAGCCATCTCACCGCACCACCAATGTGGGGCTCGCAGGCCTCCCCTGGCACTGCACATTTCTCATGCATTTCCAGCCATGGTGAGGGCAGCTTCTCTGCAGGAAGGGGCTGCCCGTCCACCCTGCAGAGAYGGGCACGCACCTGCCTGGCCTTCCTCACTGCCAGCTCCGGGCTCCTCTTGGGACCTACCTCCCGTTCCCGTTCCCACCCAGAGCCCTGGGAGAACAGGCAGGATCCTGAGCCGCCAATTTCTGCGGGAACTTGGCATCGTCACCTGGTCCCCAGCGCGCGAGCCTGGCCCGGAGCAAGGCAGCAGGGTGCATCCTCCCTGCACCTCTCCCTTGCCCCRGCTGTGACTTTATTTTGCACAGCGACTTTCAGGCGAGCTGTAAAACACTCRGACGAGTTAAATAATACACGACAGTGTACGGTATAAATTACAGGAAGCCAGTGGTGGAGCGACATTGTATGCTGAATAAATTAAAGGCTGCGTGACTTACAGGCGAGATTGATCTCCTGCCGAGCATTTTGTTTAGTGACGTGCTTGTCATAAGAGTGAGCTAATTACGGACTCGGAGGCGCTCAGCGCCGGTGCTGGGGAACGCGCTGCACGCTGGGCTCCCCAGCGTCGGCAGGGTCCCCGTGTTCCCAGCCGAGGCCAGCCGCGTGCCAGGCTCCTGTTAGCTTGGCGCTGGCCGTGCCCCCAAGCCCATCCGGCTCCTTTGGATCTTGCCRGAAATTAGGCAGGGATTTTGTAATAGTGGGATACCGACATGAGCCGCCAAGGGAGGGGGGATCTCCATCTCGAGGGCACAGCTTGGTGCTTTTGGGGAAGACGTGCTTGCGGACTCGGGAGCTGGGTCGGAGATGTGGCTGCCGGTGGGTGCCCCGGACCGCGGGTGGCGTGGGCAGCAGCGCCGGGCTGCGGCCGAGCGAGGCCGTTTGCCAGGCCCTGGGGACGGCAGAGATGTGCCCTGGGCCTGCTTCTGCACGCTGCGGCCCCCTCTTATTTTGGCACATCAGGGTTGCTTCCCAGTGCTGCCGGGGAAGGCGTCGCTCCTGGCGGAGCGGCCCGGCACGAGGAAGGGCTGCGCACGGGGCAGGCTGCCGGGGACCCGGCGGGGTGCCAACCTGGAGCAGCGATCGCGGGGCTGAGTTCGGGTGCGCGTCTCGCTGGGCGCCTGCGTGGGTCCACCCGCGGGGCGCGCCGGCCGCCGGCGCCCTGGGAGCGCCTTTGCGACAGGGCCGGCAGCGAGGCAGGAGCCAGCGCGCGGGGGGGGCTCGGGAGCCTCGCGGGCTGCCGCGGCGGCGCAGGGGGTCCGGAGGCCGCGGTGCGACGCGGGCCTGCGGCGGGAGGCACTGCCTCCGGCCCCGGCCCCGGGTCGGCCGCGTGGTGCCGCGGCTCTCCGCAGGCTGTCTGTCACTCGGCGGGATTATGAGTAGTGAGCGTAATGCATCGGCGTATGAATAGGGTTGTCTGGCTGATGGTGATGTATCGTTTTTCATTACTGCCTCTCAAGCCCTCCCTGCTCCACGTGTGGAAATTCTATTTATTCCCTAATTTGTAAAAATTCCCTCCTTATCTGATACCAATCAGGGAGGGGTAATTGGCTCTCCAGGGCTAGCGGCTGGGGTCCTGATGAAGAGATATGTGTGTCTGCTCCGGCTGTCCAGGCACCCTGCCCTGCTGCACCAGCGACACAGGCCACAATTAATAATGATTTGCAAATGGCAGACAAGCAATAACGCAGAAAGATGTCCAGCCAGCCTCCTGCCCGCCCCTTAATTTCCTTCTGTAATATAAATGGCACGGGAACGAAAATCCAGCGCTATAAATTCTGAAATTAGTTATTCACCATAATAAATGGTTCCCTTTTTGGTGCGCGGTCCCCCCCATCTTTCTCTTCCGACCTCCCCTGTTTCCTCCTCCCCGTCTGCCCCCCTCACCCGCTACCTACTTCATCTGAGTCCTAATATGCAAATGCTGTAATTTAATGGGATGGTGAAGTTGATTTTCATGTTAACTTAATTACTTTGATTTATGAATGGCTGGAATGCAGACATTGCTACATCATTACGTATCTCCCACCCTCTCCCCTTTATGGTCCYGCTGACCCTCCTTCCTCTTTGCTCTTCTTCCCTTTTCTTTCCTTTTCTCATTCCTTCCTTCTTATTCTTCCGCAAGTTTAGTGTTTTATTAGCTGCCTTTAAGTGGACATAAGTCCTCGCGACAATCGCATGATGTGGAGGACAAATTCCCCATCCTGCCTTGTTTAATCGTGCCTGGATAATGGATGTATAATTGACTCATTTGAATGCTTTTGCCTACAGGAGTGCAGAGCATTAAATGTTTGATTGCCTTAATTTCCAAACAGATCATTATCCCCTTCTTACCCGCTCTTAATAAACACTTTATGAGGATTTTTTTTGTAAAGGAAAAAAAATCTCCACTCCTCGTACTTCTCTGAAGTGATAAACTCTAATTAAGTCTAATATTTAAAAATATGGTAATGGTGACTTGTTTGAATAAGTGGCCTGCATTTCCATAATTTCATTATTACGTAAAACACGCTAATTATTTGAAGTGTGCTTATTACTAAAAGAGAAATCTCCTTCTAATAAAGATGAAATTGGCTTTTTCCCTGTATTGCTGAGCACGCTGCTCCCCTTCCCTCCCGGCCGGTGAGAGGCGGTGGACGGGAGCGGGGCGATGGCGGCGCTCGCTTTGTTTGCCAGGGGATGCTGCCGGCCGGCGCGGGGTCTCGGCCGGACGTGCCGGGACGGTGCGAGGGGCTGGGGGACACGCTGCCGGCTCCGGCAGGGCGCCCCGCGCCACTCGCCCCAGCCCGGGCAGCGCGAGGCTGGCAGCAGGGCCCTTTCCCCCTCGTTTCCTTCCTAGAGCCATTGGGGTTGGCGCGAGAGAGCTAGGCACCAGCCGTCCGTCCTCTCCAGCCGGGATGCCCATACTGATGGGCTCCCCCCGGCAGCAGCCGGCACCAATCCGCGTCATCCGTGAGCCGAGCTCAGCGGGCTCAGCCTCCAGGGCTGGGTGCTGGCTGCCGTGCTGTCTCGGCAGCTGGGGTATCTCAGCAGCCGGGGTGTCTCGGCAGTCGGGGCGTCTTGGCGATGGGCACGGCCCTCAGTTCCCAGCCTCCAGCTCCTGCTGCCCTGGAAGGGGGCCAGCGCGGAGGGGAAGGTGATGGGAAGAGCCGGGGGTGGCCAGGGAGGAAGCGCCGTTCCGGCCCTCAATGGGGCCGATGGCAGCCAGCCCCAGGCGGGAGGAAGCAGGTGCCGGGGCCGGGCGGCACCAGCGCCGGCCGCAGCAGCTCGGAGGAAGGAGGCTCCCTGGCTTGGGAGGACGGTGGCTTTGCGGGGAAGGTCCTGGCTCCGTGTCAGGGCTGCCTTCCCCGGGGGGACTGGRGACACCTCTGCCGGCAGGTCCTGTGGCACCCACTGCAGGGAGAGAGCTCAGCTGCCCCAGCAGCGAAGACCCCGGGAGTGCGTGTGCACACGTGTAGGTGCATGCATGTGTGTGCACGCACATCTGAGCACGTGCAAACTGCCGTTGCGTGCCCTGAGCTGGGTAGCGCTGTGCCGTCAGGGTGCACCTCGAGTCTCACCCTGGCTTGGGAAGAAATGCCTGGGGAGAGGGTTGTGTCTCCGTCCCGGCACACTGCACCCTGGGGTCGGGTGCTGATGGGCAGCGCGCCCACCTTGCATGGGAACGGGGACACGGTTCCCCATGACCCGCCGAGCCTTATGCCCCCCTCCCTCCTTCTTGGCCATCACATTGGGTGTGGGAGGACAGAGGGGACATTGGTTGCTCTAGCATCTCTGCTAGGACGAGTAGGACTTGGAGGCCTCACGTGCAGCGTGGCTTGCCTTCCCCTTGGGCTGCCCGCTCCTGCCTGACCCGTGTGTGCTTGGGGGTGGGAAGGGCGTCCCTTCCCCCCGGGAAGGCAGCAGCAACAGGTAGGGAGGAATGAGTATTAATTGTGCTCCAAATCCTCTTCAGAGCGTTGCTGCCTCTCTGGTGGGGCAGTCAGGGGAGGCACTGGGATGAAGTCAATATAAAACTAATTTTCCTTTCTTYGTGAAGAAATGAGGTGTGTGGCAGTAACGTAATTGCAGATAATGAGGTAAGTTATTCTTAATATTCTGCACGTCGCTGTCAGCTCCACCTAATATACCTGCCGGCTGTCCGGGGCCTGCAGAGCCGCTCACACCGCGCGGAGGATTATTAGGCCATTTATTTGGGAGCAGCCCGGCAGGACTGTCCCCGTCCTCCCCGCGGCTCCCTCCAGGCTGGGCTCTCTGCGCTCTGACGTGGCCGTGTCGCCGCTGAGGCCGGGCACGCCGGTGCCGCCAGCCCCATGCTCCCTCGCCGGGGCCGTGCCACCGCCGCGTCCCCCCGGGCGCTGGGCTCAGTGACGCTCGCAGCCGTGGCCGCCCCGGTGCTGAAGCAGGGTCTGAGCCCGGGGCCTGGGACCTCCCGGCCCCAAAGCCGGTGCGGCTCTGCCGGGCCCGGTGCTTTTGGAAGGAGATATTGCCATTACATGTGGGGCCGGGCTTGCACAGCCCTGGTGCAGCCTGGGCGCTGCCATGGCTGGCGGCAACGTCAGTGCCGTGGCCCCCCCTTTCCTGGGTCCGGGGTGCCCGGGGAGTACGCAGGGGCCGGAGATGCTCGTGTTTCTCGGCGTGACCCTTGTTGCAGAGCTGTTCTGGGCCTGCTTTTGAGCTGAGCGTGGCCCTGGCACCTTCGGAGCGGGACGTCTCATGGCGGGGACGGATGAAGGCTGGTTGCAGCTCCTCCCGGCTCCAGCGCGGACCGGGCGCGCAGCCGCCAGAGCCCCTCTGCGCCGGTGTGCGCTGTCACTGCTCGCGCRGCCCCGGCTCTGTCCCCTCCTGGGGCCAGGCCTGCTATCGGGGTGAGCAGCACAGCCCGGCTGCGGCTGCCCCTGCCCGGCCCGTTCGCTGTCGCCGGAGGCCAGCTGCGCGCGAGGGGGCCGGCACGGCTCCCGCCGGTCCCACCTGCTGCCTCCGCTYGCCGCCGGCCTGGGGTCGGCAGCGGGGAGATGAAGGGAGGCTGTGGCCGGGCGGCCCTGTTCCCGCTTTGCAGGGAGCTGTTATACAAAGGGAGCGGTGATATTATTCATTAACAGTAATCTGCCATTATAACATTGACAAATGGCCCCTCGTCGCCCGAGCATCAGTTCTTGTACAGACCATAAAGCATGGGGACAGTTTAAATATGGACCTGCTCAGCTCGGGCCGGGGGGTGATCCGTCTTCCCAGCCGTAGCACAGGTGCAGCAGGGCTTGCTCCAAATGAGCACATTTAGCGGGGCCCCCGCTCCCGCGACGCCGCACCCCGCCGGGGCAGCCGCTGGCCCCGCTGTGATTTAAAAGCCTGCTCCTTGCGCCGGTGCTTCGGCTGCTCGGCGGCGCTCGCCGGCCCCCGTGCGCCGTCTCAGCCCAGCGCACCGCGCCTTCGGCAGCGCTCGGCCCCGCAATCCCCCCCCGCTGCGGCGGGATCTGTACAGGGAGGAGTCAAGGGGAGAAATGCAAGCAGGACATTGCGCTCAGGGCTTTGGCCCCTTCTCCTGGTGCCCAGGAGCCCGGGGGCAAGTGGGTCGGGTCGGACACCTGCACGGTTGTGCTGGCAGGGCCGAGACCTGCCTGCCACCCCCGCTGCCCGGAGAGCGCCCGCCCKGCGCCAGGAGGGGACGCGGCCCCTGGCCCGAAACCTCCCTCTGCCTGAGTCGCTTGTCCTTGCAGATCCCGTTAGCTCTGACGCTTGCTCCGACACGCTCGCTTTGCCCCGGGCCCCCATTGCCCTGCGCCTCCCTTTTCCACCCCTCTCCCTAGAGACCTGCCTGCATTTGGGCTCTTCTTTGCTCCTCGGCAGCCTTGGCAGGCCGTCACCTCCACATCCCACCAGGGATTGCTCCTGCTGGCTGGCAGAGGAGGGTGGTGATGGCCGGGGACGGCGGTGCCGTGGGCTGCAGGCGGCATGGTCACRTTGTGCAAAGCCCGTGGGGTCTGCGGGCCAACCTCCCCTGCTAAGGAAAGCCAAATCCTCGAGCTCCTCCTGGGCTTGCACCGATGTGGGTTTGCACCGATGCAGTTTTGCACCGATGTGGGCTTACACCAATGCGGGCTTGCACCGATGCAGGTGTGCACCAATGTGGGCTTGCACCAATGAGGGCTTGCACCGATGCAGGTGTGCACCAATGTGGGCTTGCACCAATGCGGGCTTGCACCGATGCGGGCTTGCACCGATGTGGGTTTGCACCAATGTGGGCTTGCACCGATGTGGGCTTGCACCGATGCGGGTTTGCACTGGCCGGGGGAGGTGCACTGTGCACTGGGGCCGTGGGTTTGGAGTTGGGAGCCTGGAGGCCTCTCCTCTGTGCAGGGCAGTCGCACAAGATCGCCGGCCAGAGGCGAGAGGAGGCCGCGTTTTCTGCCCGTGCCCCAGCAGTGGAGCGCGTGGCAGCACGTGTCCCCCTCTCCTGGCACCCAGGCAGGGAYGGTCAGTGGTGCCGCACGGTGGCAAACTCCAGCCCGAATTGAAAGGCGGCTCCCCCCKCCCCACGCAGGCGCACGTGGCGAGACGCAGGTTTGCCCTCGCCCTCGCTGGGTGTCCCTGCCGCCGAGAGCTCGGCACGACTCGGGAGGGCCGGGACACGGGGCTGCCGGGGTGCCACCGAAAGGCCGGGCGGAAGGGATTAAACCCCTGCAGGGCCACGCCGGTCTGGCGACCGGACGGCTGATCATCCCGCGCGGCTGCCGGCGGGCTCCTGGCGTCCCGGCGGCGCAGCTGGTGCCACGCTGTGGCGACAGTGCTGGAGGCGCCCCGGGGCCGCGACGCAGCCCACGGGGCAACACGCGGGCCGTGCTCGGAGACGGCAGGCGAAGCGAGGGGCAGGGAAGCCAGGCAGAGCCGCTGCTCCGCTTGCAGGATAACCCCGCGCTGACCCCTTTCATACACACCACACAACACCCCTAAATCAATTGCATCTTATTATTACAATATCAATATACAATATTCCTACAATAACACCATTGATTTTCTACTCAGAGGCTGCACCTAAGTCTGTTTTAAAGAGGAGGGAGTTAATAGTGCCCTCATTAAAAATCTATAGATTACCCCCCACCCCAAAAAAAGAAAAAGCAGTTTATATTCATTAGGGCTATTGAATATAAAGTAATATGTTTGTGTAGGACATTGGAGTAATGTGATAATCCGTCCGCATATCAGGGAGAAATCCACTTAGCAACCCTGTCAGCTTGACAAGAAAAATGTGCCCATAAAGTCGGGAATACATTGAGGGAGCGAGCGCGAGGGAGAGCGGGGGCGTGCGTGCGTGCGCGCGCATGTGCGGCACTGGGCCGAGCGGTGGGGCCAGCCGGCGGAGCGGGGGGTGCCGGGGGCCACCGTCACCCTGGCCGCGGGGCGGGCACCCCGGTGACGTCCCCCCCCTCGGACGGGGCATCGAGGCTTTGGGACGCGCTCGGGGCTGTGGTTGGGGCCGGGGGCAACGCGGTGCCCGCTGGGATGGGGGTCCCGGGGCRCCTGGGGCTGCGGGAAAGGGGCTGGGGGGGCTCTGCCCCCCGTGCGGAGGCAGCTCCCGCCTGCCGCGGCCCCCAGGCACCTTCAGCCTCGTGGGGCCGGGAGGGCTGGCGTGCCCCAGTCAGGGCGCTGGGGGCACTGGGAGGCTCCTGTGCCGCTGCGGTCTCGTCCGCCCCGGGGCAGCGGGGCAGCGGGGCCGCGGGCTGCGGCGAGCGCAGGGCTGGCCACGCGCTGCCTGCCTGGGATCCAGGCACATCCCGAGCCCCGTGGTCACCTCTGGAATGGATTAAGCACTGAAAGAGCAGAAAAGCAATCCCATTCGCGCTCTCTTAGGTTGTCAATTGCCATTTTTGTAATAGAAATTCCTTTCACAAGGTAACGACGGCCAGATTTAGAGGATTTCATATTGCTAATAATTCCCCAAACGGCCATCTGACTGTGTTGTTTTAAAAGCCGCTTAGTTTTTTGCTTTGGAGTTTATGAAAATCTCCCACTCTAATATCCCGAGAGCCAGCCTATAATTGTGTTATTAAATCAATCGGAGCGGATTACATTGTAAAATCAATAGATGGCTGTAATTGCATATTAGAAAGTTGTTCTGCTGTTGTTGATTTTTTTTTACATGGATAATTATAATAAGCGTGTTTACCTTGGCGCTGATTTGGAATCAGTCTCACTAAATGACTTATGACGAGCTTGGCACTCAGCTGCAGCGGGGCCGCATGCCGCTTGGGACGGCGAGGAGGATGCTACCCGTGCGCGCGGCTCCTCAGGTGTTTGCGTGGCACGTACCTGCTGGGGTCCCGCCGGCTTTGGAGGGAGATGGCGCAGGGGGCAGCTCCCAACTTTGGGACCAAGCGTGGAAGCAAGCGAGGACYTTGCAGGGGCGGCTGGTGTGGTTTTAGGGTGCAGGCTGTCAGCGCCGGAGGGGTTAGAGAGCATCGGGCCGGTCTGCGGCAGGCCAGCTCGGGGGTCCCGGGGGGGACGCAGTGGCCAGGAGGGGTCTTGCTGCCAGTTTGGCTGTTTCCCAGGTCTCTGCAGTTTTCCTTAAAGTCATACGGGAGTGATAGCGTTGCCCATGCCAGCCCAGGGAGATATTGCGGGGGGAGCAGGGTGGCTCCATGACACGGTCTTTGGTGATCGGCAAGAAGGGGKTTGACCTTGGCCCAGCTTTCGTACCGAAATGCCCAACTACCCAGAAGAAACGGTGTCTGGCACGCGGGCTCCCTGTCCCTTGCTGGGCTCTCCGCTCCTGCGGGGCTCGGCCCCTGCGCGCGGCCCCGGCCCTGCCGCGGTGCGCCGGCGGTGCGGGACGGCTGGGCAGCAGCACCAGCCTGCAGGCGCCTCTTAAACGCAAGCCGCGTACCTGTCACCAGCCTGATAGAGCAGGTGCCAGCCAGGTTTTGCTTTGYGCTGGCTTTTTTCGGGCACCAGGCCAGGCCTGGCTGCAGGGTGAGAGCGCTCTCGGCACTGCAGCAGGCGTTGCGCTCCCTCCGGCCTCAGGTCCTGCTGGTTTTGGGCCACCGTTTCCCTTTGTGTCCCCGTAAAAGCTGCTTTACGGGGAAGGTTTGCTGGTTTCCCCGGGCCTGGGAGCTGGCACGGTGCCGTCGCGGTGGCTGGGGCAGGGGGCTGTGGCCGGGGCGGCTGGGGGTGCAGCGCGGGGGATCCCTGCTGCAGTCCCAGCAGAGGGGAAGGCGAGAGCTGGTTTTGTGCTGGGACAGTGGAGGGGATGGTCCTGGGCAGCTCCCTAAATACCAAGTGCCCGTCTCTGCCCCGCGCTGGCCCGTGGGCTGGGGACGCCTCGCTGTCGCCGGGTTGTGCCCGAGGCTGGCCGCGCTGCCAGCGTGCTCGGAGGCAGGAGGACGGCCCAGGCATCCTGTGCCCGGCTCCCTTCCCCTGTTTGGCACACTGGCGAGGGACCGGGGTGCCCCAAGGAGGGCTCTGGGGGCACCTGCTCCTGGTGCCGGGGAGGCCCGTCTGCAACGCCAGTGCTTTGACAGGGACGTTACCTGCATCAGGAGGTGGGGGGTCTCCGGCAGCTCGGGGCAGTCCCCCGTGGGGATACACACAAGGGAAAGCTCCGTACGGCCAGGAAAGGCGGCCATGGGACGCCCCTCCACGCCACGGGCGAGCACGGGGGGTGATGCCCGCTGGAGGAGCCGTTTCCGTTGGGGTCGGCTCCCCGCAGCATCGCTCTGGCCTGGCCCCCGTTCCCAGCACACCAGAGGAGCAGCTCCCATGCCGGCCCGCTGCCGGGAGCTTTGCTACTGTCCAGGGAGATTTTGGGCACACTGGGGCAGGTGCCGCCCCCGCAGGCAGGCGGGCCAGACCCGGCTCGGCGGGAGTGCAGCGGTGGCCGAGGCGGCACCGTACCTGCGCACACGCACCTGGCGGCGGGGCAGAGCCTGCCTGTCTGCACAGGGCCCTCAATCCGGCACGCGGCACTGTCAGCCGGCAGCCTGCTGTCTCCTAGACAGTGAAATATGGCCACAATTAGCCCGGATACAGTTCAATTATGATAAACAGCGTTTTCACCCTTTAAGCCGTGATTAAAAGGCCTCCTCCCGTTGATAGAGAGACCTAATTTCACATTATTATCACTGTAGCTTGATTATAAAGCACTCCTTGGATTTACAGTTGGGAGATGGATGTGGAGGCTTCTTTATCATTTACACATCAGTAATGATGCAGCCTTCCTTCCACCACCACATCCATCCCGCGGYGGGCGGCGAGAGGGGGGCCCTGCCTGCACCCCCTCCCGGGGCACCCTCTCCCCGTGTCAGCCGGGCCCCGCTGCCACACACAAGTGGGCAAAGTCACCCTTACGGTAACAGCTTGATAAATGGGCGCGCGGTAATGAAATGGAGACATCAAGGCGTGGGGCGAGGAAGAAAGAGTGGTAATCGGAACGAGTGGAGCTGTCCCGAAACGGAGGGGAGCGGGAAGAAGGATCGCCTCTGTGCCGTGTGCTGTCAAGGGAGAAATTACACATTTACTCTTGCTTTTTCTTAAGGAGACGGCCCTCATAGATCAAAACATGGATTTACAAGCCAATTTTCAACATGAAATATAGACACCAGGAATCAATTTAAGCCCGGCTTCTATTTTAGCAAACGGTGCCTGCGTTTAGTCCCAGGTAAATAACACAAGCGAGAGCCTTCCCCCTCCCCGGCTCGCTGCCCTGCAACCTCTCGCTCCAGCAGCCGCGGCGCCGCGGGCCGGCCCCCCGCACCCGCTTCGAACGTGGTGCCAGCCGCAGCTCGCCATGCCGGGCGCCTGCAGCCGGCTGGCGCGCAAGCCGGGGCGTCTCGGGGCGCCCCGCTCTGGGGAGCACCCGGCGGGGCCGAGGGCCGCGCTTGGACGGGCCGGGGCTGACCCCAAACCGCAGGCGTGAGTGGAGAGAGCGGTCGTGCCGCGCTTCCCCAGCACTGCCTCGAGGCCGCGGAGCGGGACGGAGCCGGGCGCCGCACGCGGCCTCTGCCCGGTGAGGACGAAGGGAAGGGGAGGAACATGCCTGTCCGGTGGAGAAGGGCTCTGGCGTGGCCCAGCATCCCTGACCCCGGGCACCGGCTGCAGCAAGAGCCCCTTTGTTGGCTGCCAGCGGCCCAGTGCCACCGGAGGGACGGAGGGAGCTGGAAGAGGGGAGCCAGCGCAGCCCACGGCCTCGCAGCCTGGGGCCGGTGCTGGGCTCGCCGGGAAGCAGCTGTGGGCTGGGAGTCAGCGCTGGCTCAGCCTGCAGGAACGCTGCCTTCCCTCCCCACCCGCCTGCCCGGGGTGAGCCCCGCGACGGCAGCGGCCACAGCCCCGCCATGGGCTGCGGGGTGAGCGCTGGGCCGGGGAGCCCAGGGACATGAGGCCGGGCACCGCCTGGGCGATGCCACCCCCGGGGCGGGCAGGGGCCCGGCTCAGAGCCGCCTGGAGCCGCCCCGGTGTGGTGCTGGGGCCCTAACGGGGGGCCTGGCCTCCGGGTACCCCTGCGAGGGGTGGGGGGGCTGGTGCAGGGGGGCTCGGGTGCCCCGCACTCACCCCACGCCGCTGCAGGGTGCCGGGGGCAGAGGTGCTGCCCCGCTCCTGCCCCTGGCGGGGTCAGCGGCTGGGTTTGTTCCCCTGCGCGGGGCTGGGGAGCCCTGCCGAGAGCAGCGCTGACCCCCCCCCCCCGCCTGGGGGAGGCTAGTGGGGCTGAGCCCGCCCGCGTCCCCACCTGGGTCCATGTCCTCTCCATGGGTCCTGGGCAGAGGGTCCGTCCCTGCCTGCGGGCCAGGCCAGGGGTCTCCAGCAGCGCCTGTGCCCGGCAGCCAGGGCTGGTGGGACGCGGGGGCCGTGCAGCTCCAGGCACAGCCTGTACCCTTGGGGGCCTGGGCTGAGAGACGTCCTGGCTGCCCCACGCCGGCTCCGGGCCGGAGCGCGGCTCTAACCCGGTGCCTCTGTGCTCTCTCCGCAGACGACTGTAAGAACATCGCCAACATCATGAAGACACTGGCCCATAGAGGCTTCATCTTCAAGCAGACCTCCAAACCCTTTTGATCCCCAGGGCAGGCCAGGCAGGGCTGCATGCGCCCGGCGCCGGCGAGGCGGGGAGGACGGGCTCTAGCATTCAAACGGCAACCGAGGCCAGAGGAACCGACACAAATCTCAATTCAGCTGTTAACTCCAGTAGAGGTTGTATATATGGGAAGGCAAATCTGTGTAGACCTGATGTGACTCCCTCTCTGGGCTGCTCCGGACATTATGCCATGCTAGCGGACAGCCGCGTAGGGCGCTTGCACCACATTTTAGACTCGTAGTTTGTTCTTTTCTTTAGCTCCCGATTTCCATCCCCGCCTCCATGTCCCACCCCGTCCTCCCTCTCCCGCCCTGTAGCCAGACCGTCCCCCCGGCATGGGCCGCCCCCACCTTCCCCTCTTTCTTTTCTCTGGTTTTATGTTTTCAGGCCTTGATGGCTGCTGCAGCAACACTGGCGCGTGCCTGCGCCCGGGCTGCGCTCATAGAGACGCAGCAGTGTCGAGACGGCCCCTAACCCTCCCCGCCAGCCCCGGCCTTTCCCCGAGCGCCTTTTCCCCTCTTTTTGAATCAACACTAACCCCTCTCTGACTCCTGTATGTGACAAACGCAATCCGTCTCTTTATGTTCAAGGTGAAGTGCCTGTATTCTCCGCTGCAGAGCCCCTGGCAGCCCCACCGCGGGCTGCGGGGCCCCGGAGGGCTCCGTTCAGTGGGGCAGGGGCACGGCAGGCAGGCGGCAGGAGGGAGGTGGCAGTGTCCGCGCGGAGTCCCCTGTCCTGTCCCCGTCCCGTCTGCTCGTGCCTCTTCCAGGGATGGGTGGGATGCCCAGCCCTGCGCCAGCCCTGCCGATTCCAGCTCCACCGGGGGCAGGCCCGTCGCAGCACCACGTCCATTGCCGGCGGTGGACGTGCCGGCGAGCGCTGGCCCCCCCCAACTCACAGATACCCAAGCAGGGGAGCTGCAAATTGGCCAAGGCCCCTGACCCCGCTCGCCTCCAACCCCATCCGGCCTCCCTCGGTCCCCAAGCCGAGGCTAAGCCCCCCGTGTCCCCATGGCCCCCGCATGCTGCGGGCCGTGCCGTGCCCCTCGCAGGTCCCTGCAGACGCTCAGCAGCAGCTGGCTTGTTGCCTGAGAGAGTTGCCGAGCACATCCCCTCCGGCTGGGTGGGCTCCCGGCCGGCCAGGGCGGCTGGGGGGAAGTCATGGGGCAGGCTGGGGGCACGTGTCCCCCAGCGTCACCCAGCCCTGGGGCCCTGCTGAATGGAGCCCTCGTCCGGGCGCTGACCTGCAGGGAGGCTGCAGCCCTGGGCCCGTGCGTGCATGGCCTGGAGCGAAGCCGGTGATGGCAGCCAGAAGGGCAATACAGGCACTGAACTTGGCGGTACATGACTGCATGGTGTGTGGTGTTCCAGTTAAACCAACCGATAATGCAAACCCAGCATTTTCATTGTCTAGTTATTCCAATCCTTGCTGTAAATGTGCCACATGAATAAAGTTTGGGGGTAAAGGAGCCCAGGCTGTGCCCGCGCGTGGCGAGTGTGTGCGGCGGGGGGGGAGGGCAGCCGGCGGGGTCGGAGGGGACCAAGACGGGGGTGCCATGTGGGTACACAGGAGCAGGATGATGCCTTGCAAGGTGTTCCCCCACATGGGGGTACAGCACCCCAGCACATCTGCCCCCTCCCCCCAAAAAACTGTGCAAAGACAAGGTTTTTTAGCTGTAAAGGGAGGCCGGGGGGGGGGGGGTCCAGGGTCACCTAACGCCGGTACCACAGGTGTGTCTGCCAATCTCCCCCACCATCCTGGCTGTTCTTGTGCTTGCTGGTGCCCTGGCCAAGCTGCCTGCTCCCCAGAAGGAGCTGCCAGCCCTGCCCATCCGTGCCCTGCTCAGTGATAGCAGGGAGGGGACCTGCCGCATGCATGGGGGCTGCGTGCGCTGCGCAGCCCTGGTGCCCCAGGACAGCACGGCCCCGAGGATGCTGCCAGCCTCCCCCAGCAGGCTGAGCCCGGGGTGCCCCCCAGCACAGCCTCGTGCCCAGCACGGGGTGACCGCAGAGTGCCAGGGCCACCATGGCCCACGGGCTTGTCACCCTGCCCTGCAGCCTGGCACAGCCCAGCCCCAGTGCCAGCGGCCTGAGGGCAGGACAGGCTATTTGTGGGGGTTTAACCACTGTGCAGGATTACATCAGCCAGAGACGTGCGCTGGCAATGCCCACATGTGCCTGCCAGGGAAGCAAGGACTCGAAGCACCCCTGGGCCTTCACTGCTGCACGAGAGCGTGCAAAGGAGCCCCTTCGTGCCGAGCCGGGCACATGCAGTGCCAGGCGCCTGTGCCCCTGCCGAGGCAGTGTGGGGAGCGCACCAGCAGCCCTGCTCCTCCGCGGTGGGCCGTGGGGCCCTGCGCAGCGAGGCCACGCCGTGGGGCTGACTCATCCCGCACAGGGCAGAACGTGAACGACAGCAACTGACTTTACCCGCCACAACTTGCAAGTGCCCTTGCAGGGCCCTGCGCCCGCCTGAGTAGCAGCTGCACCCACAGGGCTGCTACTGCATTTAGCCCCTCTCTGCCGCAGGCTGCAGCCAGCACTGCACTTGGCCATCCCAGCGCTTGGCAAACTGTGCTGGTGGGGGCGGTTTACACTGCACAAGATGGAGAGGAGGATGTGCTGGGGCGTTTGCTGTGCCCCGAGGGTGCCGGCACCCTGACGCACAGCCCTCGCCTGCCCGGGCTGGAGCCCAGCAGAGCCATCGCAAATGCAGCCAGCTCTGCAGCACCATGAGACCAAGGGTTGGTACCGACAGCAGGGCACTCAGCACCACCGTGTCCRGGGCAGGGCGGGCAGATCCCCTCAGAGACTGGGCGACAGGAACAAGGTTGTCCTGCCAGTCGGAAGTGGGCAGCTCCCAGAGGGAAGGGGCAGCCCCAGCCCGCATGCTCCAAGCAAAGGTCATGGGGGTTTTAATGGCTCCCTCTGTGCAGCCCCTCATCAGGTTTATTGACCTATTTTCGATGGAGTCGTCTAATTAGTTTTCTATGAAAACTAAGAACTTGGCCTTTGCCCTTTACTCCTGCAGGCGAGAATGTGACTCAGAGGACGCTGTCACGGCATATCGATCACCAGCCACACTCGAAAGGCAGCGCGCGGAGGGGCCGTGGGGTGGGCAGGCGCGAGGCGGGCAGGGGAGCTCTGCGCAGAGCAGAGCGCGCTGCCGGGGCTGCCCGGTGCCTGCCATGGCAGCAGCTGCAGAGGCAGTGCACGAGCCCCGGCACCCAGCTAAACACGACGTGCAGAGACCAGGGGGCCCCTCTCACTGCAGACTGAAGGCAGAGGTGTCCCGCCTGCCTCGAGCAGGGCGGCAGGAGGAAGAACCGGGCCAGAGAGTGAGCGCCGGGGACAACACGAGCGTTTCCCAGCCATGGGGGGGGGCCGCACCTGTGAACGGGTAGGCCTGGTGGAGGAGCCCCTCGGCCAGGGCCAGGTGGCACTCGCAGGTGTGGGGCAGCAAGCACCATCTGCCCATGCAAGAACCCCTGGAGGACAGCAGATACCTGGGGGCCAGGCGTACGGGGCGCAGGCTGGTGAAATCCCCACGAGTGGATGGAGGCGGCTGCAGCCGAGGGGGGCAGCAATGCGGCACCACCACGGTCACCCACCACAGCTCGGAGCAGGGCAGCAGCATTCCCCGCAGGCCTGGTGGCCCGGAGGGCACCAGGGGATGCAGTAACCCCCACTGCAACCCCTGCGACCGAGGGAAATGGGCCMAGAGAGAGCCAAGAGAGAGCACCCGGGGCTCCCAGGGACCCTGCCTGGGGCGGAGCCGAGACGGCTCGCACCCGCTCTCCTCCCGCTCCACACAGGCTTTCCAGGGCTAATGACGACTCTGGTTCAGGTACAAGTGACGGGTTCTGTATTTACAGGGACGCTCACAAAAATCTGGCATGTTTAAAAAAAAAAAAAACCCCACCAGAACAAAAACGCAGCTAATGCTAGCGGACACAGGGCAGCCTCGTGCGGAGCAGCGGCTGCTGGCAGAGCGCTGCACGGCACCCTGCAGCCTCGGGGCCGCCCTCCAGCACCTGCTGCAGGTGTCCGGAGGCCGCACCACTCCAGCGGTCCTGGGGGCAGATGGGGCCGTGGCGCTGGGAAGGGGATGGCTCCCGCTGTTCTCTGGAGCGCTGTATCATTTGCCCCAGCAAGGCCCCCTTCCTGCCCCATGGCGGCAGTCAGCCAGCTGTCCCGGGGGCTCCAGGACRGGACGGCACTGACCCTGCACACAGCTCTGCACCTCCTCCTCGCCCAGCGCAGGGGGCTCACGGCTTCTTCACCTTCTTGACGGAGGAGGAGCTGGAGGCCGACTCCCTTCGCTTTCTCTGCTCCAAGAGGGAGACGGGGAAACAAAAGAAAAACCAGGGTCAGCGGGTGGGAGCGCTCAGGTCACGCAGCAAACACACCCGCCTGTCTCGGAGCCTGTCCCGGAGCCGGCCGCGGAGCGGGGGCAGTGAGCGGCAGAGCCGGCAGGGCCAGAGCAGCGCTGAACCATGCTGCTGYCCACCTGGGTGAAGGTGGAGCTGGAGCCCTGGAAGACGAGAGGCACTGGGCTAGCACCCTCGGGGGACATCACCTCCCCAACACAGACAGGGACTGCCCCAATGTTTAGCTTCGGGACAGTCGTTTTTGCGGCGCAGGAGGCCTGGGGGCGACCAGGAGACAGGGGCCGAGCTCTGCAACATCACAGCAGCCCCAGGAGCCCTGGCCCAAAAGAGCCTGTGCACAAGACCACCCAACGAACAGGGCTTTGGGAGCGCAACCCCAGAGCAGAGCAGCTCCACCCCATCAGCAGCTGTGCCGGGGGGTGCTCAGAGCAGGAAAGGGCAGAGTCTTCAACCCTTCCTTGCACGCAGCACCTCTGCTTTCCAGGTGGGCTCAGACCTGCCGTGAAACGGCCCTGGAGCACCCCAGGAGGGACAGGCGGCTGATGGAGAACCACAGATCCTCCAAAAACCACCTCGCTTCTGGGCAGTGCACACCGATGTGTCCATGCCTGAGCAAGACTAGTGGGCTCTAGTGAGCCTCACCTTTCACAGAAAAGGCTGCAGGGCTGAACCAGGGCATCCAAGGGAGGACAGGGACATCCATACCAAGCTGGGAACGTAACCCCGGCCTTATCAACGCATTCGCAATGAGACTCACTGTGCTAGGTGCTGCACAGACACTACGACCGAGACAACATCCCATCGTAGACAGGACAGCAACCAAAGCTGGGCTCCTGGATGCTGGGTGCCCCAGCATGGCCAGAGTGTGACTGGGTACCCCGTGCATTGGGTACTGTAGGGACAAGCAACAGCAGAGCCCACGGGGCCCTGCCACACCGTATGAGATCGGGTCCTCTGTGCAATGCATCGCGGGCAGTGGTGGATGCCAGGGGCTGCGGAAGCGCTGCACAGGCACGGTGACTGCRGTCAGGTCCCCGCCATGCCAAGCCCTGCAGACATTCAGCCACCCCCGGCCTGCACTTTAGCACTGCACACAGCAGCTGCAGCCCGATGAAGCCGGATGAGGCAGGAGCAGCTTGGGAGAAGGGCTGAGGCACAGAGTAAAATGAGGATAACTGATGATTATCACAGAAAATATCGTGGTAGCAACACACCACATCACTGAAGGGGCACAGCCAGAGCCCAGCCCAGGGGCTACTCACACCTGTGCTGCCAAAGGTTGGGAATGACAGCTAGGAGCCAGATCCAACACACGTGTGATCTTCCCCCCTCTCCACTCCATTAACTGACTGTTGGCTGTCTCAACCAAGTTATGGGGACCTGGTATGCCAGCACTGATCCTCATGCCTTCCTCCATGGCTGTGTGGCCTGGATGGAGGGCTTTTGCAGCCTGCCTGGGAAGGCATAGGACAGGTCTGGAGGTGAGCACCAGTCAGTCAACTCTAGCATAACTCCAGGTAGACCAACCAGCAGCAATGCTGGCTCTGCCACCGCCCAAGCCAGCAGGCTCCCAGGGGACGGAGAAGGCAGAGCTATCGCTCTCCAAAACAAGCCAGGCCTGCCTGTCCCTCCTCCTTCAACCCGTCTGGTCTCACACACATGCAAGCGTGTGCTCTTGGGGGCAGCGCACACAGTGGGAGGCCTTGCCTGCCTCCCCCAGCAGGAACACAGCCCCGAGTCTCCACTTTGCACTGGGCAGACRGCAAACAGAGCATGGAATTTGCACGGCTAAAAGTTAAATACAACACACACAAGGGTTTCGTCAGAGGACCTGGCACGGCTGCCTTCTCGGGATCCGATTAACAGGGAAATAAAAGGGCCAGAGAACCCACACAACAGTGTGAACAGATGCCCTATAAAAATCAAATACATGGTAATCAAGGGGACCGAAAGGTACATTTAAAAAAACAAAAACCCACCCTGGAAACAAAGGATCTGAGCTTTGTAGCTTTCCTGGGAAGGCTGTGGAATTAATGGGGAAGAGCACATGTGTTTGATAATCTTTATATGGCAAAAGACCCATCTTTCAAATATGTCACAAATTCATATTAATCACCTTCCTATTGCCTTCTGTGGCGCAGCTATTCCAGTTGCCTTGGGCAAAATTGGGAACTGTCTGGTTAAAAAAAATGTTTTACATTATAATTTACAAGAGCCTACAAGTCTAGTTTCTTTTAATGGGAAGAACGATTAAAAAAAAAAAGAGGAATATATATACACCCTGGTATATATACACTATATATATATTATATATATATATATATATATATAAAAAAGACAGATATTGTAACTCCATCTGGAAAGAGAGAATGTTTGATCTTAACAATGTAACTTCTGGCTTTCAAACAGGCTCAGAAAACAAGAAGTCAGCAGGAGTTCAGATAAAGGAAGCTTAAAAGTCAAATAATTCTGACTCTGAACCCGAGACTTCTTAGACTCAAGGTCTTTTCCTTTACCCATTAATGGGCTGACTTGTGAGCTCAGGAACAAAGTGCTGCAATGTGAGGATTTCTGAGAGTCACTCATTACAGATCACTGAGTGGAGTCTGAGTTGCAGAAATCAAAGGATCCAATCTGGAGTAACTGGCTGAACTTCTGCTTGGAACTAATTTGTTCCAAGTTCGGCTCACCTTTCACCTCCCGAAGGCCCCGAGTAAAGTCCCTACTGGGGTCAGCAGCACACGGCACTGGGGGGATCTCGGCTCTGCTTTAATGGTCAGCAATGGGCACCACAGCCCCTAGGAGAGGATGGGCAGGCAGCCATGGTAGGAGGGATGCAGTGGACACAGCAGGGCAGAACAGTGATGGGCTTCATGCTGGCTCAGAGCATCTTGCCACTGGGATACGCAGGCACCTCTCCTAACCCAGGCTAAAAGCACATGCTCCGCCGCGTGGAGCTGTAGCGCACCCACGGGTGCTCGATGCAGACATGAGAGGCTTCCAGGGCTAGCAGCGAGGCCCGAGGGCCAGCATCTCTACAGGCAGTGCTGCTGGGGGGCTGGATGCTCCCCCAGCGACGGTTGCTTCTGCCTATCCCCAGGGCAAGGACTGAGCTGGAGAAACACCCTGCTAACAAGGGTATCCCTGTCCGCAGGCTGAGCGCACTGCCTGGGGGCATGGGGGCAGCCAGCTGCTCCCACAACCAGCACCTCAGGACCCTGGGGTGCCTTTGCTCATTAACGCCAACTCCTGTAAAGGAAGCTAGGTTTCCAGGGCAGGACTTGGGACTAGGAGTCCTGACTCCGACTTCTGGCTTTGCACTCCGCCCCTCCAACACCTGGAACAAGACACCTCTCTGGGGAAACAAATCTGGCTTCAGAGGAGCAGCTGGTTTGGAGACTGAACTAATCCATGCTTAATCCAATGTGTGGAGTGCCATGGATGGGCAGCACTCAACAGCACAAAGGGATTCTCTATTTAACTCAGAGGGATYTGAAGCAGGGAGATTAAATGACTCCCCTGAGGGCCCCTGGCAGCTCAGCAGCAAAGCAGGTGCTTGAACTTGGGAGTTCAAGGCTAGGGTGGCTGGGTTAAACCACTGCAGCAGCCTTGGAAAGGCAAGGGCAAGGTGTCACCCACAGAAATACCCGCAGCCAGGGCTGCAGGAGGCGAGGGAGGGAAAGACCACTACAGAGCACCACTGCGCTTGCACAAGCCTGCTGAGCGGAGAGGCTGGATCTCCCTCAGCAAAACACTTGCTCTGCTCTTTGCACTACCAATATTGCCACCCCCGTTATGAGAGAGCCATGGGTAGGCAACAAGGCTGGGGCTCCTGCGGCTGYGCACTATGCTTACACAGGGCAATGCACTGGCTTACACGGGAAACGGCCTTTGCAGCACCATGTCCTGGGCCTACTGTCTCCTACACCATTCCCATCACACCAGGCACCTGATCCTGGGAACCCTCAGGGTTACAGTTGTGCAGGATGGGGACACTCATATGCACCCCACCAGCACCTTCCCCAGCCATCCCCCTTCTCAGGGCTGACTCCAGCCTGCTGCTCTTATGCTGGTTTTAACTGCAACACTGAGCAAGAGGCACCGGGGCTGCTCCTGCCAGCTCCTGGCCAGGCAGGGAACGTCAGCAGCCTTGGCAGAGAGCACACACAGCCATCGCTCAGTTCAGCCCATCCTCAGAAAAGCTGCTGGTGGGCCACAGGCTGCTGGTTTCTTACACTGCCTCGCTGGTGAGGGAGGTGAAAAAGGGATGAGGCAAGCAAAGTGCAAGGCCCAGCCTGACTCTCACAACATAACCGAGCCAGGCAGAACATGGTACAGCAGCTCCATTCCCCTCCTCTGCAAGATATTCCTCCAGCTGGGATGTAATTTTTTCCCCCCTCGAAAGGTAGCATAAAATGGTCACAGTGTGAATGTGCTTGACCTTTTGTCTTGGACTAATCTAATTGTGTCGTCTTTGTGTAATCAGCCGGTAAAGGTCAGTGCTGTATTTAACATGGGGGCCCTTTAGGTACTGAATTTGCCTTGCAGTGAATTAACTTGATTATATTTCTTTCAAATATGTCAGAGACCAGGTCACTTTAACCCCCTCTGTGCTGCCTGGGCCCACCTCTTTGTTCCCAATTCCAGGAGGTGGTGCTGAGGAAGAACATGGTTGGAAACACACTGGGGCTCCCTCCTCCTGCGGTCACCACTGCCATGTCCCCCAACTTCCCAACAAGCAAAGTCTCAAGGGAGAGCGAGTGTGCTGTGAATCAGCCTGAAAGGTTTGCAAACCACACCCCTCCGGACCCCAGCATGTGTGTGGGGGTGGTGGTGGATTGAATGCAGTGAAAAAACTCAGAAGACGCCTTTGCAAACATGAACCTGGCTCAGTGGAACGCTTCCTTACGACTCCATATTGTCACAATTGAATAGGACATTACTCAAGTCCAGATTAATGTGTCACCTCTGTCGTTGACAGATAAGGTGTTCTCAATATCCTGCAATACATTATACATTTTAGAAAGTAAAGGTCTGTGCCGCTGCTACTGGGGGCAGTATATCTGAGGCGTCAGGGATGCCAGTGTGGGGAGATGGGCAGGTTTTTATCAGGCAGTTCAGCTCAGCTGTGCAAGGGGACTGCACAGGGGGAAAGCAACTTTGGCTGACCCTCAGGTATAGCCTTGGCCCTGAGGCAGTGGTGAGGGGCAGGTAGCCTACTCTCATGCAGGCAGGGAGGAGAGGGCTGGTGATGTGCACGTGCCCAGGATGCCGCCACAGGGCTCATGGTGGAAGCTAGGGTGGTCTCCAGAACCCCGAAGTCTGGCTTTCCTTTCTCTGCACTGAAAGGGTGGTATAAAAACACCCTCTTGGCTCTTTAAATACCTCTCTCCTTCCCAAGCCTCCTGCCTCAGGTAGGGCTACTGCCTGACTCCAGGAAGTTGAGCAGGTCATGGCTCATCATCTCAGGACCGCTATTCCCGCTCACCTCCCTTTGCTGAGCAACCCTCATGGGGCTCTGTCTAGGAGGGAAGCGCCTGAGGCCTGCAGCTGTACTGGCATCACTGTTCCCGCCCCGGTGCAAGCTTGCGTCACCCAAGGCCTCACTGCTTTGGTCTGTGGTGGCACCCACGTCAAGCCATCTGTCTGCATGCAGGATGTAGAAAGCCCTGCTGACCCCACCTATAGCACCAAGAACACAGTCCAGCACAAGAGATGTGCCCAGAGAGCAGCACTGGGACTTGGGGGAACAGGCGTGCTGTGCTCCCTTGGACGCGCACACCTGGAGGGAGAGCAGGGCAGCGTTCCCAGCACTTGTCAGGGCATCTGTGTTGGAGACCTGAGTGCTCCCTGTTCTGCCCCCCCAACCTTCCTTCTCACCGAGTTGGGGGTCAGTGGTGCTCCTACTACATCAATGATCTGGTCCTTGGAATCTCCCTTGCCCTCCTCGATGCCGAGCCCTGCCTGGCCGTCCGGATGGGTGCCTTCCACACTGAGGGGGCCAATACTACCAGCTTTGGCCAGGGCCTCATATCGGTGCCGTAACATCTGCAGCTCATATTCGCAGTTGGCAAAGGCCTGCTTCAGCTCATAGAGCAGCACCAGGTCACTCCGCAGCTCGTTGAACATCTGCACGATCTCCTCCGTGGGCATGGGGTTGAGATCTAGGGAGGAAAGGGGTCCTGTTAAACACACACAGTTGCAACCCAAGGACAGCATATCCCTAGAAAGGTCCTGGCTGCCCAGTTCGTTTCCATAAAGATATGCCAAGAGCCTCACTCCCATTGCATGGTTCATTAGCAAGCAGAATCCCTAAGGGCTGGAGACCTGGAATTTGCAGTAGCTCCCTTGGCTCTGGCCAAAGACTAAGGATGAACCTGCTAGGTCCAGGGCTCAGAGCAAGTGAACTCAGTCTCTGGAGCAAGTCCTCACACGTTGCTACAGAGGACAGGAAAACTCCTGCTGCCCCCTGTGCCTCCACCAACAAGGGGCTGATGGGCTGAGCTCCCTTGTCTCTCTTGTCACTCCTCCCAAGGCAGAGCTGAAGCAGAAAATTGCCCTGCTGCTGTGCTACACATTTTAATGCGGACCTGAACTGGCTGTAGCAAGGTCTGGCAGGCCACCTCCAAGCCCTGCAGCCTGCTGCAGTCCAGCACATGCACGCACACACACACACACACACACACAAAGCTAGAAAGAGCTGCATGTGCCAGGGAGAAAAAGGATAAAGCTCTATGTTTGACCTGATACACAGCAGTGGTCCCCTGTTGGCAGGGCTGTCCACAGGACCCCTTCCTGCCAGCACTGTGTGTAGTCACCCACACAAAGCCAAGGTGTTTCTGCACTCTAAGACACAGCAGAGCTGGAGCAACAGAAAGCACTTGAGCTGTTTTTGTAAGACAGGAGTGGGGAGTCAGGAACCCTTCCTCACGCTCATGGAAAGTGAGCCCTAGGAGGCAGATCAGATCCTTCCCAAGATCCTTCCTCAGATCCTTCCCAAGGCTTCCCTAGTAAGCTCCACTGGCACTCTTTCAGCCTCAATCCTGCCATTCCACTAAACACATTTATAATCCAATTAATCTCCCTCCCTCTGATCTCTCCTCTGTTTTCAATCTTGGACTACACAGCCCCTAAGAGAGCAGATCTTCCCATTTTTCCCTGGCCTACAGACTATTCCTAAGGAAAAAAAAAAAAAACAAAAACCTCCCTTAGTTTTAAAGGAGAGAGAAGAAACCACCTTGGTTTAGCCGCATTCACCTGCCACAGGAGGCCTTCAGAACTGCACAGTCTCTGAAGCATCATATCATGCCATAGGCTATTTGGCCTCGAAATTAACAACAATTAACAGAAATTGGTTCTGGGAGCAGGCTCAGTAATCACCTCTAAATCAACAATAAAGCTTTTCTTTTTTTTTTTTTTTTTTTTTTTTTTTTAATTCCCCAGCCATAGAGGGGAGGAAAGGAGTCATCAAGTGTCTAACCAAGGGGCACTGCATGCTGGGACATGTAGTACCTGCAAACTGTACCTACTGCACAGAGGGCAGCAGCTGGCCATGGGCTGCACTTCTTCTCCTCCAGCTAGAAGCAGGTACTGTACATGTTAAGTGAACCCTTCTTTCTACTGCTAAGACACCAGAGTTCAAGAGTGAGAGATATGTGTTTACTTGCCTTTCAGTAGAGATGCTCCAGATTTTCACACAGCATGCAACATATAAAGGGGGGATGAACAGTCCCAGAAGCATTTTGGACTTGCCACCACGAGCAGTAAATTAAGAGGAAATGAAGCTTGAAAGCAAGACAGGGCAGCCCTGAACAATGCGCATGCCATGGTCACTAACACACTCAGAAGTACCTCTCCTGGCAAGGCTGAGATTTGCCTTCCTAATACTGTGCTGCCTCTCTTGATGGTTAAAAAGGCCCAAACAAGAGAGAAACAAAGGCTCTTTTAAAACATTTTTCTACTGGGAGGAAAAAAACCCTGTGCATCTTGTTCTGGCTTTTACCCTCTCTCTCTTTCTTTCTTTTTTTTTTTTTAAAACACATAAAATATTTTAAAAACCATTCACATACTGTTATTCAAGAAACTTGCTGTATTACTAGGGGAAAAAATAGCCCATCTCAAGAACAAAGGCTAGCTCTGTGTGTCTCTTTCTCTCTCTCGCGTGCCCCCTTTACTCACCTACTCCGAGTTCCATCAGCATCTGCTCCAGGGCTTTAATCTTCTTCTGTCCCACCGAGCTTGGCAGTTTCATCTGGAACACAAAGGTAACAGAGCCACACAGCTCAGAGATAGCCCTCACTCACAGCCGTCTAGTTCAAAAGGCAAGAGAGCTTTTCTTTTTATAGTGCAGGGGGAACAAAAAAAGAAAGGGAGAGAAAGGAAAAAATCAAGTGGTAAGAGAGGGAGACAGGGGCTGAAAGTTTTCAGACTAGGTCCGAGGGCAAGCATTGAAAAGCCCGGTCGTGAGGGCTTTTATTTTCTCTCTCGTGTGTGTGCAAGACACGCTGTTTTACAGTTTCCATGTGTCACTGAATTAACAACAAAAGTTCTTCTTGGCTTCAAACCCTCTCCTGCGGTGCCCAGCCCATCAAAGGGCTCATTTACACAGTGGCTAATGTGAAATGCTGCCCTACTTTATTCGCTTTAGCCGGCCTGATTAGACTCATGCGCTAACAGACTCACTTCTCCTTTTACCTGCTGAGCCCCAGACCTGTGGGATTCATTTACAGAGCAGGCTTTATAACAAAGGGGAGAGACAGAGAGAGCACAGTTACTTGACTGGCGGAAGTGTGAACACACATTTACATTGGAGCTAAGGGGCTAGGTGAGAGAGAAAGCATCAGATGTGAGCTATGAAAGGGAATCGGAGCTGGCCAGGAGAGGAAGAATGCATACACTTAGCAGGGTCCTTCCTCTGCATTCATTTGGGCTCTAGCAGGAGAGCTAGCTGCTCAGACCAAGCGTTTATTAGATTACAAGCAGCACAAATGCAGCTGGCACAATATAGCAGGGAGAACAGGTTTCCAAGCCCTGCAGGTATAGCCAAGAACGAATGAAAGCACTTTCCTTCCTCAATGAGGATAGAAGACAGACTAGGAGAGATGATTCACAACACAGCAGCATAAGCCACCTTACTGCACACATTCATACACTGCCCCTCCACACCTGATCCTGGGAAGGTGAGCCCACATCTCATCTGGGGAGCACCATCCCTATGAAGAACCCTCCAGCTGAAGCTGCCCAGCAGGCCATTAAACAGCCAAGAGGGAACAGCAACCTGTAGCTGTGACCAATCCAGCACCAATTAGYGGCCCCAACCTTTGCCGAATGAACCCATGAGCTGCACCACTGGGCTGGGAATGACCTGAAGGCAGAGCCATTCTTTATTCCCCCTGAAAACTGGCCCCGGAGGTGAGCTCACCCGAAGGTCTCACTGTCAGCTTACTTCCCATGAGCCACAGGCCCTGAAACATATCTTTTCCACAGCATTCATTTCCCCAGCACAACTCCTGCCACGCAAAGATGACAACAACAGACACCATCTGGAACTTTTAATTGGTTTGAAGGCAGGACTACCGCATGCACACACCAAAATGGTGAAAGCACTAACCTTAACTCAGCTATAGCTGAATACATACTGTCAGCAGTTCCACAAACCAAATGCAGGACCTGCTAGAAAAACCCCACCTTCTCCATCACGTCATTTCAGCCAAGAAACCAGAGTACAGATGTTACAGAGCACACCAGGAGAACAGGCCCTTCACARTATACTCTGCAAAGTACCCGGTCCTTTCACTAGATATTACAAGCACAATAAAAACACCAGCAAAGGACCAAGAGGGCTACCAGGGAAGGATTTGAAAGAAACCAAGCTGATCCAGAGGATGCAAAAGGACAGCAGTGAGAGCTGCTGTCCTTTGCACAGGAACAGTAGGGAAAGAGAGGAAAACCTGTCCTTGTGCAAACAGCCAGCATGGGTAAGGACTAGAGGCCACCTCTGTCCTTATTTATACCCTGAGGGTCTTTGGCTTAGTGCTGGGTTTTCTGCACAGCAATGAATTTCATTCTTCAGAGACTGAATCTTACATTTGACTACAAAATGATTGTTTTAGCAGAGGAAAGGCTGCCAGAGGTATCAGGTACTTGGATTTCAGTCAAGCCTTTGGACCAGAGGCTTAACTTGAGTAGAATCATACTAAATAGGCTTCCACAGTAGCTGTGCAGCACAGGTTCTGAGGAAAAGCAGCAGGACTGGGAGAGTCCCAAGACAGATGAGGGAAGAGTGCAGCCCATCGTACCAGAACAGGGACGGTTCCGTTTATTTGATGTGTGCTATGCTGCAGCTAGCAATTGGATACCAAGGAAGGAAAGGTCACTTAGCATAGCTTTGCAAGAGATGGAACAGTTAGCCTAGAGCATCAGAAAGATATTCCTGAGAGCAAGAAGTCTTGGTCYAGAGAATTAGTCCACTCCACTACAAGAATTCATGCAGAACATTTAAGATGGATCACACGCACAATTCTGCCTCAGCCAGGAGATGTACAGGCTGACCTAGTTGGGTTGTGCTATCCTTAACTTCTAGGACACCAAAAAAAATCAGAGAGCCCAGCATCATGGGACCACAACTCTTCACTGAAGATGTCTAGACAGACAATACTTCCATGATTACTAGAGCTCCTAAGAATCTGTCTTCATCCTTGTCCCCAGCACTCAAACACATTACGGTCTTTCCAGCTAAAGACAACATTCCTTTCTGCCAAGCGTCAGCTGGCAAAAGCATGCTGGACTTCAAGCTGAATTCAGGAACAAAGGACAAAAAATCAGAAAAGACCGTGCTTGGTTAGGCTAGGTGGACAGGTAGGCGGGACTAACATCATATAACTCAGCAACAATATCTTGGTTTGGTGGTTAGGGGAAGAGCACAAGCTTTTCCCTTAGGAGGCTTCCAGTAGCTCAAGGAACTAGTGGCAACACAAATGATTACTCCAGCAAAGCCTTCAACTGTAATATTGTGTGTGTCCTGCTCTTGTTTGATAGGAGTCTGGTCAACAAATGAATACAGAGCAAAGGTCTTCACTGATGCTCCTGAAGATTGGAGGATAGGGCAGTGACAGGCAGGACAAATTAATCTAACTACAAAGAAAGGGGCACTAGAAACGCTCAGGAGGAGTAGGCCTGTTTGTTTAGTTTAAGAACACATCAATTAAACTTCCTTTTAATTCAGGCAGGAGGATCTGGCCTGCAAATAGGAAGGCTTCATTGGTTTCTCAAAGCAAGAGTATATTTTAATTTTACCATCATTAAGAAAATGTTATGATTTATGTGGCTGCTGTCGGACTAATATCTTTAGAATTTAGCTGGCTAAGCCAATTCATCTCTAAGACTGATGAAGGCTGATTGCTCTCTATGCAAAATGTATTAAAACTAAATGAGCAGTCTATTACTCAAATGCTGCTGATAATCTGTTAGTTAGGGTCCGTTAGCTGGGCTGCCTTGTTGCAGGGGCGAAGCCTTAGTGCCCTGTATGGCTCAGATAA
Organism: Apteryx rowi; assembly: GCF_003343035.1. Lineage (NCBI taxonomy): Eukaryota > Metazoa > Chordata > Aves > Apterygiformes > Apterygidae > Apteryx > Apteryx rowi. The sequence continues at coordinate 6,232,444 of NW_020450982.1, forward strand.
GCCCAAGCTTACTTCAGCAAGCCCTGCTTTGTTTTAGCATTTTAAGTAGATATTGTTTTGCAAAAGCTGCGCYGCCTCCTCAAAACCCTGGCACGACAACACCAACCAGAGCACAGTTCCCCTGTGCAGAAGACTGACCAAAACATGTTGATGCACAGGCACAATGGCAGGGTCTGGTTCAGCTCCTGAACCTGAGACCAGGGGCTCAAATCCCACTCCCATTTTTTGACTCAAGCCCAGTCCAAAAAGATGCACCAGTGCTAGAACTGCTGTAACACCTGCCCTCATTTCTGAGAGAAGGAGGGAATCTGCAGGGACCAAGGTCCCAGTCACACAGCACAGAGAACAGCTCTCTGGCTTGAGATGGAGAAATGTGTGCTGCAATATGCAGTTTTTGCAGGCCAAACCTCTACATTAAATAAAACAACACTCAGTGCAGTCTCCTTTCTTACACCTCAGCTCCTGGGATGGTCATGGGCTCAGGAAAATTATGTTCCTCAGAGAACTCCAGCGGAAACCACTGCATCCGAGGTGAATGGCATTTGCCCTTTTCTTTCCTGCCTCATACTAGACTATTATTGTTATTTATTATCTTTTAAATCCCCATATAATAATAATACCTGGGAAACAGATTGCTCTAGTCAGAAAACTGATTAGCTGGGATTTTTGAGGTTACTATATTTTGGATGCTCTTGTCCTTTTACAACCTCTCCCTACAGCCCTCTTTGCTACACCAGCCTGTGCTTATAATTACACCAACATCGCTTTTGATTTAAGGACTGCAATCCTTTGTCCTTGCTATAAACAACCTGCATTAAACACATGAACCGCGTGTATCAGGAGAAAAATAAATAAAGAGCTACAGAAAATTGTGTGAATCAACATCATGAAGCCCCCGTACCAGGGCTTCCCTAGACGGAGGAAGCTTTGCCTGATCCTGGGAGACACAACCTCTGCCTGCACATTAAAGCACTTGGCCTGAGAGGCACAAAGTACATCGATACTGATACAGTCTGCTCTCCCCCAGAGAAAAGGGCACTGATCAGGAATTGGGCTACCCAGCTTAAATAGACTAACAGAGCATCCACCTCACTTTCATTGTAGGGAGAGAGAGAATAGGAATTGGTCCCGACTGTTTTGATTTCTGCAGAGGGTCTCACAGCTGAGTACCCTTGAGCTTTTGGATGACACAGGATTTTCTATGCCTTTATTTCTGTTCAGACATACCGCCAACAAAATCTTGCTAATTCACACTAATGACTAGGAGACCTACTGCAAATTAATTGCTAATTGGCAAAATTCATTAAATGAACAAACACGATAAGAAATAACTGAGGATATGCCCCCCCCAATAAACCTGATTCATTTGGCTTTGTGTGTCATCTGGTTTTAATGATTTATAATAGTTTTAAGCTTACTGGTACATGTATTTAGAATATTTTGGAAGAGTAATGAAGTCTAAGTAATAGCAAAGCTTGCAACACAGTGCCCTGTTATGTGTTACAGCTTCACTACTCAACAAGCAGAGATTGATACTGGATCTGCACTAGGAATGGGACAGGTTTGTGGGATCTGCAAGGAGAGATTCAGCTATGTTCCACATGTGATCACATCTACATGGTAATCTTAAATGATCGGCTCTCAATTTACAACTTTGCTCATAAACGCTCCATTTTTCATACTCACAACTTTCCAAAAATTCCACTTTGGTGCTGAAGCCTCTTGTTTGGTCTCTCATCAAAATACAATCTCTTTAAATGATTAATCAATGGTTATTCAGACATTTCACATGCACCCTCCCTGACCCTGCACTTCACTCCCTTTTATTCAGTTTGGAGATAATCTTTCCCTCAAACACACCTTTCCCTAACCCTAAACAATGTGACTGTCCTATAACCATTATTCCTAAGAACTCCATACATCTGACCTTTATCTGTAGAGCTATAAACCAGTAGTGTTATTCAGCATTATAATACAGCTTACTGACAATGAAAACCACTTTCTTCATGAATTCAGCAGCAATTCATGAAAACTTTCTCGATAGGCACCTTCTTCATGGATGTCTTTAAGAATCCCGAATTGCTTAGAGAATTCCTAGGAGGAGGGAGCAATAAAATTTCAAATAAATAATGTTTTTTTGCATTGTCTGGCTTAAAATAGGGAAAGGTGGTCAACCTTTCCCTGGCTGCATGGTTCTACTCTGCAGGAGCAGAGAGCTTTCACTTCTGCAGAGTCGCAAGACTCAGAGAAGGAAGGAGCCATATTAAGTATGTTAGCCTGAAAGCTCTGGAATTAAAAAAGGAGAGATAAATTCAATTTCAGTGAGTTGAGTAGACTACTACTCTTTCAATTTGAAAGTGCATATTTCTGGAATTTTGAAATGCTTAACTGCTCAGAACTAAAGTGCTAAAATGAAAGGTGGATGTGTAATTGCAATGGATATACGGAAAAGTTGGAAAAGTTAGTTAGAAGTTGCACAGGTATTCTCTGCCTCAATGCATGTACATGCTTCCCCCAGTCCCAGCTTAAAGCCATAAACTCCAGGTTTTATATCAGTGCTGCTGATCTGTCAGACTAAGATTTAGAACAGGTAAAAATAAAAACACGGTTAATCATACTTCCATGCCATCTCTACTATGCTACATAACAGATTAAACACACAGTGATCACTTTGGGATGGCACATGACCATTAGCTTCCTCTATCAATGAGGCTTAGTGCTAAATAAACCAATACTTTAAGAAGAAAATATTTCTATATCAACTTACATAATTATTTCAGATTTTTTTTGAACTAAAGTTAGACACATCTCACAAATTCCCAAATCATTTGTGCAAACATATAAACTCTGTACTAGTAAAATTCTCCATGTAAATTAAACCTGTTTTACCATTTAGAGGAACATACCTAGTAAAAGTTTAGTCAAGGATGAGGGAGACCAATAGATTCCGGAGAAGTACAAACACTCAGCCACATTGCAAGGTAGCAGCTCCTTGATGCTATAAACATTAATGCATCTACAGCACCAATTCAAGGGCTAAAGCTGAGGGACCGTTTCTAAAGGAATCGAAGGCCCTGGAGTGTCAGTGTCTCAGCATGATGGATTTTCACCAGTGCAGGTAACAAGATCTTCAAGGTTTTCTGCTCTCCCACCTTCTCCCCCAGGAAAGGGGTACAGATTGCTTTGACCCAGTACAAGTGGCCTAAAATGAGAATGACTTGGAAGTAGCATGAGCGACAGCTGCTGACCTGGAGACAGAGTCACTTTTCTCCAAATCTGACATACAGGCTGTGACAAGAAACAAGACATCTGAGAAGACCAGAAGAACTCATACCTTGCCAGGACTGCCTGCTGTCTAGAAGATAGTCATCTTCTGGCAAGTGAAGTAATCATATCTGCCATTTACCAATTTTGATATTTACTTTCCCTTAAATACTCTTTAAGTAAATACAGTGCAATTCTGGTAACACAAATGTAAAAGGACTATGGAAAATATCTGCGTAGAGAGAAAATAAACAGTGAAATATGTGGTGTAGGAGAAAGAACTGCATAGAACACTTTTACTAGACGGTATTTTGTTTTAAAAGCACATAACCAGTGTGACACTACAGTACTTTGCTTTAGGAGATCTGTTGATTCCCAGATAATCCTACAACTGCCTCTCGCTGCAGGTGTTGAACAAAGCTGAGACCTGTAGAGGTGACTGCAGGAAACTGAAAGAGCTGCAGCTTCCAGGTTGTATCTAACTGAAACAAATGAAGAGCACAGARAAGTGTGTGCTATGCTTATGGGAGTGCTCCAAAGAAGGCCTTAGGAGGGGAAGTGTGACCACGGTTTCACATGGTACAGGAACATCATGTAAACTTCCAAATCAGACACAAACCCAAGAAATTGTAGCAAAAAATTTGATATTGCCTTCCCCTTAAACAATTTAACTGAAACTACGCTCACACAACAGGTACAAAAATTCAAAACAAAGCCACTAATTACACTCCAATCATGATACTGGTTAAGCTAATGAAAGAATTTAAAAAGTAACACACAGAATGCTACACACAAGTTACAGACAATCAGATTATCTGAAGAACGACACCCAAGACTGYGTCATTACAGGCATATGGAGGTGACCAAGTAAGGGTTTCTCAAATCCATCAAGGACTGGTGGACTGTCAAGAATGAAGGTCTCTGGGGCCAGTACTGCACGGACAGTATTTGGTACCTAATGATTCAACAAAAGTAGCAACACATCTACCTTAGGATACTAAGAAGTCATCAACAGACCAAAAACCCCTCTTCATCAGATGGAACAAACCAATTCCTGGGGAAGAAGTGTCCTTTCCAAAACTTGTATTTATTTTAAGATGCCATTTCTGTACGCAAAGTGCTCTCCTTACACCTGAGAGCCCAGCCTACCAAGGCTGCGTTCTGGATGCTCCCCCACAGCAGAGAGTTCCACAGACAAGGTGACAGAGGCATTTCCTTATAGCAACTTAACATTAACTGCCCCTCTGTTTAGTTAAGAATGAGAACAGAGGAAGAGAAGTGTTGGATTCACCTTCTCTAGTTCATTCAACATTTTGTATCCTTTTATTGTCCTCTTTAAAATAAACATGCCAATGTTTCCATCTCATTTCATTCTTTAGAGACACACATTTGATTAGGAAATGCACCAGCACTCACTTAACCCTAAATAAATCACACATAATACAACAAATAGATGGCAATGCCACAACCTGAATTTCATCCAGCCCACACCATTTGTTCATTAACTCCTGTTCACAGAAATGAGGATACTATCCTCCCTCCACACCTCTGTCAGGCTTCCCACAGAAATTGCTCTCACCCACTYGCTTGTGGAGTGCACAATTTACAACTTCACTACTGAAAAACTGCTAACAGAAGCAACAAGCACATTTCAGCTAACTAATCCATGGGAAGTTCAGACCTGGAAACATAAACTTTCTACCTAATAAGAGTGTGCTGATCACCATCAGATTATCTTACCAAGATGCCTTAGAGTGCAATCAATACAAAACAAATAAATTATTAATTGCTCCAAGTAGTTAAATTTATCAAATCCAAAAAAAAATAACTGGTATTTTATATAACTGCTTCCACAGCTCTGAAGGGACATTATTGATCACAGGAGGACAGACAGATGTTTCACATGTTCACAGCTGATGAGGTCTGGATTTGCATTAATGACAGGGAAGGAACAGAGCCAACAGCCTCCGATGCAGAATAAACAGGCAGTGTGGCTGGCCATTTAATTGTGGGTCAGATCAAATATAAAGAATAAACATGTCTAAACACATACACACAACCCCATCCTTCACTAGGAGTGTCATTCATCTTGGAGCTTGCAGTAAGCATCCAGCTCCTACTCCAAGGAAAAAAAAAAAGTCTCCCCCCCCCCCCAGTAAATTCTAACTCATTAATCAATGCTAAAAAATGTTCTGCTGGCTAGTAAATATTTAAAAGCTGGTGAGGGTGCATATTTGAATCAATGGGTACTAAAGCTGTACTTAAAGTTTTCCTTCCCCTGCTTCTTTTTTAATTGGTCTGACTGGTAATTTGTCTGCAAGGTGCTGGTTAGCAGGCAGGCAGTTGCTGGCTGGAAGCCTTTTCTGGTGGGAGGGGGCTGGCTGTGAACAACTGAGCTGGAGCATCCCTCAGTGCAGCCTGTGGGTTCAAGATCTCTGCAAACTCCTTCTCATCTTGGAGTTTTGTTTTGTTACCAAATGGGACATCACTCAGTTGATTCTCTTCCAGTTCCTTTGTTTCAAAACCCATAACAACAAAGCAAGGACACCGACTCATACCTCAAAAATGCAGGAATAGGGACAACTGCCCACCTTTTCCATTCAGCATCATCATTTTTAAAAGGACTACTGCAGCAGTTCAACAGCACTAACACAATCATAACTGAAAATTCCCAGATAAGGCTGAGAGAGCAGATGAGCATTTTAAGATAAAGCACACTGACAAGATTTTAAGTATCACAATCCAAGTACTCTGAACACAAGAAAGTCAAAGTCAGAGTTAGTTAAGCTTAAAAGAAAGCTAAACGTGACATGGTATAGAAACACTGCAGTGAGTTCAAAACAAACTCAGCTCTGCCCTATAGCAGCAACACCATGCCTAGATCACAAATGTGTGGTATTGCCAGCTTGTCTGGGTCCTGGAAAAGATTCAACAGCTCTAATTTTCCTTCCCTCCAGGCATGTCCATCCTCAGCAAAGTTTTCCTTGTAGCTCCCTGCTTTCCCTTTAGTTTCTTCCTCTCCTTTCCCTGTACAAATTCCCTACTCATCTCTCATTTCCTCTGGCTCTTTGGCCTTCTGCCATCCCAGCTGAGCAGATCTGGTGCAACAGGAAGTTTTCTAGAAGTAACACTTAGGATTAATAATGTATTTCTGATTGTGTTATTTTCATAACACAATTTTACTAACAGCAAAGGTAATAGTGCAAAATTCCTTTTCAAGAAACTCGTAAAAGGTTTACTCTCTTCCAAAACGTCTGCTACTGCCTACTGTTCTCAGTTGCACCAAGGCAATACACTGCCTTGAATTACGATGAAGCTCTTCATAATGCCCAGCTTCCCATCGCCATTAGTGAAAACTTGCAATCTGTGCTGTCAGGAGGCAGAGGGGAAATCCCATGCAGAGCAAGGGCACAGGGGCTGGGGTCTTCTTTGCCTGTGGCCACAGCCCTATGGAGAACAATAGGAGACTGAAACCACTGTGAAAGAAGGCAGCTTGTGGAATTCACTGGAGAAGATTATTCTTCAGCATCTGCTGAAGGAGAAACTTTCAGTTTTGAAGAATAATGGCTGTAAGTGACCATTAATTCTAGTGGGAAAAAAAAGTCTTCAAATTCAGCTTGTGCATAAGATTTTTGTAAGTTTTAACTACAGAGGGAATTGGAAAGCCTGGGCTACTGTCAGGAAAACTACTGGGAACAAATTAAATTGAACATAGACTGCTAACTTTTTCTTCAAGGACTCATTTCTGTAAATTAATTTTAACTCATGTTAACGGACTAATTGTAAATCCTCAGAAAAAAGGAAGAATCCCTCTAATCAAAGAGTAAGTACTGTCATTCTGGGGATGATATGGTACATTTTTCACACATGACAGAGGTTGAATCCCTGATCTCAGTGCAAAATCCAACTTCACCTAACTACCAAGGCGTAAAGTAGGGTAGTAAAGTACAAAATAAAAGAGGACAATAGAAGCCTTTAGGTGAGGAACCTTTTAGGTCCTCAGGCAAAAGAACTTACTGCAGGATGTCACAAGCCTTTAGAAATCATTCTCCAATGTGCTCAGGGCAAGACATCTTACACCGAATGTTGCCAGAATACAGGAGTTTCCAGCACAGCACACCAGTCCCTCACCCAGCCCCAGCCAGCTCTTACCCTTATCAATTCCACATCATTGGTTTGTACGTTTGCCATGTAAATCACACAACTAAAATACTCAGATTAGCATAGATTGTTAGTTCTACTTTATACCACTTAGCATTTCAGCATCTCTCACCAGTTCAAAAGGCTTTTACTGACCTCATGTAATTAATTCTCCCCATCACCCATATGTGAAGCAAGGGAGTCTATCAGCTCCCTTTTTAAAAACAGGGAAGGCTTGAATAAGGAAGCCAGGTGACTGACTAAAGGCCACAAATGAACTCAGTTTGCTAGGATGGACTCACATTCCCAACCAATAAAGTGTTGTTTTCTCAGCTAGATCAGTGATTTGCAACCTTTTGCAATTTGCAGATCACTAGCACTTCTAATAACAATGTTGATTTAAAAGTTTCAAGCAGAGCAGAGGAAGTAGTTCTAGGTCATCTCAGTAGCAGGCTGAAAGTTGATGATTCAAACTGCCCTGCCTCAGCTTACTGCTACATTTTGCGAGCATTAAAAAGAGACAGGGAGAAGCAGATAGCACCCATTTTCCACAAAGGCTGGGAGCTGAATTAGCCTGTTTGGCAGGCAAAAAGGCTGCTGGCTTTGCCACATGGTTCCATCACTGACAGGTTATTGCTCAGCTTATCTTTCCGGGGAGGAAAAAATAGAAAAGATCAACCATCACTTATTAGTTTTCAAAACCCAAATCAATCTCCATAAATTACTCTATTTATCTTAGTGCTGGAGAGCATATCTGCCACATCTCCGTAAATCTCAACATGTGCACTGCAATCTTGCCCAGCACTTGCTGGGGTTTTTGACTTCCTCAAGGTTGTAACCCCTTGTTCACACAGGTAACCTGCAGATGGTTGCACTTGCTTAATAAAGGGGGCCCCCAGCAGTGACCTTGCTGACGYGTACCACCTCTCATGCACATGCACCTATACGTTAAACCAACACATTGCTATTAACAGCCCCAGAGCATTCCCAACAAGATCTGAAACTATTCTGACATCAAAAGAACATCCCATAAAAAAATTCTTTTAAAATGATCTAGAAAATTACTATGCCAAATGAGGGTGCACAGCAAGAAACCTACTTATCCACCATTGCTTCAATAAAGCAACTAAGGATTATTTTATTTGGCCAGGAAAAAAAAAATGCATTTGTACTGGGCAAACAGGAATTTGCTATCAAAGCCCCTCTGAAAACATTCAGCCAGACAGGCAGGTTTAACTGACTCAGTATCCCAAAACCTGTCACTAAGAGACAGACCTCAAGCCTTGCAGATAAAACAGCAAGAAAGTTCATTTCTCAGGGGTGTATGTATGACAGAATGAATAAAGGGAGAAAAAGAACGTAGGGATTTTTCCCCAAAAATATTTTCTGAAGTTAGATAATGGAAAGATGAAGGTTCACAATCGTATGCATTTATGTCTGTCTCTTTTTCAAGTCACAACCTGAACATCCAGTTCTTAAAGGCACCTTCTGATCTATTAACACACACACTCTAGGAGGCCTATTACATTCGGCTGCAAGCTCTGTTTGGCCTAGACAGCTCCACTCGGGCCTGTCGTGTGTGTCTAACAGCATAGTGGGCACAAGAATAACAAACATCAGCAGGTTCAGGTGCCCCTGTGCAAGGTGATGAGCTGGCTTTCACAAAGCCAACATTCCAGGCTTCTGAGTCTCCACATTTATGGAATTCCTTTCTTATTTTAGAGGCAAGATCTTGACTTTCTTTAACTATAAAAGGAGAACGGACAAGGAGATAGACAGGCAGACAACGATATTAACAGAGGCCCCATGGGACCAGGAGAACAGCCTACCCTCTGGCTCCGCAGCGTGACACCTGCAGATTTGAAGTCAGGAAACTTGATGCCAGCAGTCTCAGGAACAGCCTGAAAGAGATCGAAACAGGATGTGTTGATGGAGGAAACACAAGATTTGATACAGACACTATATGAAGGGGAAACACTGTTTCCTGTGACAGAGAACCACCTGCCATGGCCACATGTCACAGCTGAGGAAAGAGGAAAATCCCAGGCAAACCCACTGAGAAAAATACTCTAGTTCGAGTATCTTTGGAGAGCTCAAGACTTTTTTTTTTCTTCATCTTTTTTGTTTTAAATGCACTGCTCTCCACAGATCCTTGCACTGATCCACACAAGCATAAGCCTTAATCCTAAAATAAGCGTATTTGCACAGTATTGTCCTTATCTAACTCAGGCCCAGTTCAGTGATCAAAATAGCCCAATACTTCCCTAAATCTGTGCTTTCCACTGCAAGCCCTCTAAGGAATGAGCTGAGAAACCTCTGATCTGCACAGATGTGAGCTCACTAACGAGGATGTACAGATCCTAAGGATGGCTTCCCTCCAGGGAGGCATGCTATTTATACACATTTTGCCATTTGTCCATTCATTAGACAGTTTTCTTTCTTCCACACTTCACATTTTAAGCATAGCGATATAGGAAGGCAAACGTCTAATGCTGTTCCTGTGAGAGAGCAGAGCATCTAGTAGCACTGGAATTAAATGGAAAAAAATTAATGCAATCCCTTAGAAACCTGTGCTGCTGAGCAAGGACAAAGTGAGCATACTTTTAAATGATTAAACCACTCTGATGATACTGGAAAAAGAGCAAGAAGGGACAGAGAACTACTGGGAAAATACCTGTCAAAACACTAGTTAGGGTATTCACTTTTTCTAAACCAGGGAATTTTACTGCCCGCAGAGCTTCAACTGAAGAAATCTCTCCTCTTCACCATTCTCAAAAGTTCACAGCATGCAGGATCAATTCACTAGAATGGCAGCCACGTTGATACAGTGGGGCTATCCGCAGGGCCCTTTGCACTGAATGGTGTGGGCGCCCCTATACAGGCCAGTCATACTCATGATTCAATTTATGAGTGGCCACAATCTCTACGAAATGCATGCTAAATCGCATGTCTTTCCAAAAGGAAGAGTCATCTCAAATCTCCCAATTCCTCTGGGGACAGCATTTGCCATGCTGCCCCACATTTCTCTGCTGAGAGGCTTTGCAGCTTGCTCTTTGCTCATTCCAGACAGGGCTAAGACAACCTAGGGTTGCCCCAAGATCATAAGAGATGCTACAGGACACTGACTTAACTCTTCATGTTCCCTGCCAATGACTCTTACACCTGTACCAACTATTTGTACGTCTTGAGGTGATGCCTTGCAAATCACTCTGCGTGGCCAGGCATTCAGATCTTTTACAGTTATCTGTGTTCAGCCAAATAAACATAGAGGCCCCATGAACAGATTTTTCAACATGACCATGGTGGAAAAAAGTATTCCCTAAATATCAACAGGGCCCATGAACTTGTAGAGAATCACTTTGATCTTTGGTAGGATGCAGCCTCTCAGCTTGGACTATTAGAGACAAAGAAGGCTGCAACCAAAACCCAATCCTCTCCGCTTCCTGTGGAAGAAAGCTGAGTCTCAGACACCCCAAACTTTCCCCCTCCAAACCTGTTGCTGGACACCTTGACACAAGGGGTGAGGGTAAATCAAGATCTCTGGCTGAGCTGAGCCAACTCTGACTGCACTCGGTGCATAAGCAATTAAATGGGTTCTTTTGCTTTGCGTGCCTGTACATGCTGTAAACGCTTCAACCTCAATTGACTCTTTGGTAAATGATTTTCCTTTGTTGAAATGATGCTGATGCAGCTCCCGATTCAAATTCTTAGTTAAAATGCAATTTTTTTCTTAACATTTCCTGGCTATAGTTGGTAATTGACTCCTAATGGACTCTGTCATGGTTGAAATGATGCTAGTGCAACAACAGAAACTGCTTCCCTGCCCACCCTGGCGCGCCTATCCATTACATGCCTGCAGACAGGCACCAGCCCGCAGGCAATGTTTAGGGCTGGACTCCCTCACCTTGGCATCCTCAGCATCTTTCCAGTCCCCTTCTCCATCACTACCCTTTTTCATAAGCAATGAGAAGCTGCTTTCTTTAGAGTGGGATACGCCAGCAGTGGGTGAGCTTTACCAGGTCAGCCCTCAAGGGAATTAATGCTAGAAGCAGAAGGTCCCCAGTGCTACTATTTTCATTACTCAGGGAAAAAGAAAAGAGTTTTAAGGTAGTGGTGCCTAATGGGTACACTTCATCAAGCAATAGCTGTCTAGCATTCACTGCTTCTCTCCTCTCTCTGCACAGACCCTTTGGGAAGATGATGATACACGTGCTCTGTGCTCACAATGTGGAGGGACAGGAATTCCTAGGGACTGGCTGGAAACATCCGAGATTTTGTAACAGCCCTTTCCTACTGAAAGTGCTGAATTTAGTTCAGTCCATACTGTCCTCTTTTTCTGGGAAGGGAAGTTGAGGTAACATCAAATGTGAATTGAAACCTCTATTCTGGGCTTCTTAAACTTTACCTCGGCTCAGGGAGAAATGAAAAGTAATATCCCCCCATCAAATACAGGAGTTCCCCAGCAAGGCTGCTCTGATCACAGCAGAGGCTCAGGAGAGGCACATGTACCAACCTAGGGGAGATGCTGTTGTGATCCAGTAGTGGGAAAGGAAAGGGAAACCTGGACTAGGAAAAGAAGGTGAAAGGCAATGAGTTTGTGGGACAAACCTGTACAACAATACCGGTGCACCCTTGGGAGAAGCAGGGAGACAGATGCTTCTCTCTGCCATGAGGCTGGCTGGCTGGCACCATTTCATCCCATTTCTCAGGGAGGGGAAGGGAAACGGGACTTAAACTAGCAGTTATCAAATGGGAGGAGGACAGACAGCACACCAGGGGAGTCTGAAAATAGCTGTGTTAGACTGTGCTGCCACAGACCATTCTGCCTTCCAAAAAAGTAACAGAAAACATATCTGCCAGAAGGCAGCCAGCAGCCACTCTCTCCCCAAGAGAAGTTGAGAGCCTGATCCTGGTAGAACTGCTGGAGAAAATAAACATTACCCAGATAGAGCACAAAGGGAAAAAAACAAAAGAAGTATTTACAGGCTTCTCTGTCTCCTTCTTCTGTGGCAGTTTCTTCTTCGGAGCCTTGCGCTCAGCACGTCTCTGCTCAGTGGTGGTGTCAGCAGCTGTGATGAGTTTCTGCAGGTCCTGGGTTCTCTTTTCCCTTTCTTTCTTCCTCGTTTCGATTTTGCGGAGCTCCTGGATGAGATATTCTTCTTCTGCCACCTGCAGACCAGAGTACAGAAAGGCAATCAGAACAGTAAAGGAGGCCTAGCAAGACAAGGGGGCCATCTAGCGATAGCAACTCTGCTCTAAGCCAGCCTGGGAATGCCTTTAAGTTCCCCTGCCTGATACCCTGCAGAAGACTCGGATTTGCAGAGCACACTATGCTTCCTAGGCTTATCCTGCATCCATGGCAATACCAGTCTACAAACTAGCCCCTTGGTAACTAGATTCTATCCTGCCTTAATTACTGTGCTGACAATCCCAATCTTTTTGTTTTATCTACTAACAGAAGTTGATTTGCTTCTTGCTAACTGCAGTTCTGTGTGAAACAGGACAATAAAGTACAGTAGAGAAGGGACCTGGAAAAGGAGCACTATATGACAACATCTGTTATTTCGCCCTTGCCCTTCAGCCACATCCATAAGCAACTAATTCCACCTCCAGACAGGGAGAACAAAAGCACAAAAATAGAAGGGTTTGAAAACAAAACAAAACAAGAAAACAAAACCCACCACATACTAAAGTTGCAAGCACAATGCTGTGAAAAGTCAGTATACTTTTGTATCCCTTAAAATGGCATGAACACAAAAACAGCAGTGCTTACGCGTTGCTGTTTCCTTGTCCAGTCTTTCCCTTTCCCACCCTCTAGCCTATTTCATCCATCTACTGACTCAACCTATATATTTATCATAAATTTTTTGGGGCAGTGCTGGTCTCTTCCTCCAGTTACCTGCTCTGGTGTCCTATTGTACAGCCTTTCCAGTTGTTCCTTCCTCCGTCTCTCATGGCCAGCATCAAAGACCGGGATTTTCAGGTCTGTGCCTGGAGCAGCACGAATATTAGCCAATTTGGCACAGATGTGGTAATAGCGTTCCTTCAGGTCCTCCACTGACCTTTTCTGTGGAAGACATTGCAAGAGGACAACATTATGAAAGAGCCAATCAAAAACCTGTGCAGCAGCCAGCTAAGGGCCTTTGGAGGAAGGATGTCAGATTGGGTTTAAGATGTGATGCTTGGCAGAAGGATCAGCAGGGAGCCTTGCCAGTCCTTGTGGGATCAGAGGGCTACCTGAAAGAAGTCTCCCTCTCCGGACTTTAGCTTCTCCATCTCTCCAAGAAGGCAGTGAGACAATACCTTCATCAGCTACTCAAAGACCCTGAGAACCAGAGCTATTGACATGACATGGTAGTCCTCTCACTTGCAAGGGCTGGCTTGGGCAGATGAGGATGGCAGCTTCTTCTAGTCAGCATGCACAAGAGAGCCATTCTCAAAGCAAAGAGTAGGGTCTGAGCTTTCTGCTGAGAAGTTAGGATTTAACCACAAGACTGGTGACATACAAGCTGGAGGCCCTCTCTGAGCTGGTCCTGAGAACCATGATCAAGAAGGTATCAGCTGCAACAACTCATTGCTGGAGTATCCGCCCATCACTGCACTATGCTGACATAGAATCTGAGCTGTGTTGCCTTACTACAAGCACTGAAGATGTTTGGGCTGCCCAGTTAGGCAGACTCTTGTTATTCCACTTTGCTACATTCCCTTCATCTGAGATTCAAAGTGCAACAAAAGCCCCCAGCCTTTGGAGCTATTCTATGGGAGGCACATTGTTCTCGTGTGTCACCAGGTAGCTCAGAGGTCAGAGGAGATTTAAGATCCTGACATGAGAGTTGCATTTTCTGACCACTGATGATGCCTGCTTCACAGGAGAGATGATAGAAGCCTGCATCAGGTCAGACCAAAAGTGAGGAGCAACATCAGGAAAAACCCAGGAGCCCAATCCCCCAAGAACCATTAGAAGACCCTTCTCCCAGGGCCTAGACTAGAACCCGGGAGTCCTAACACCTACCCTGCTCAGTTAAACAAAATTCCCAACTGCCTTCCCTTCAGAGAATGAGATGATCTGTTCTCCTGGCAGGAACAAGTCTTCTAACTTTCTAATAAAAGGCAACAGGGAACGAGCGCAAGTCACAGTGGATTTACTTATAAACAAAGCAAGCAGCAATGCCCTGTGCTGGAAATTCAATATTCTTTGCTGCCAATAATTCATTATTTTCCCCTAATTAAGTTGATATAAAGGGTAATTTGCTCTTTGGAGTGTAGCAAGCCATGCACATGCCATAGCAGCAGGTTGCTAGCAGCACCTTGGCCCTCAGGACTCACCTTGAACTGCTGGTGATCATAGCGGTCATGAATCACCACAAAGCGCAGGTCAAAACGCCGAGCCAGGTCAAAGAGGTGGTCTGTCTCAGCTTTGGTCCATGCATCGTCATGTAGATACATCTGATACTCCTGCTCCGAGTAGACAGGTACCTGCACTGTCTATGAAGGGARGAGAAAAACATGGGAGCTCTCTTACAGTGCTGCCCTTCTCTAGCCACCAGCCAGCAGGGGCTGAGGAACTAGAGCCAAAAGCAAGAGCAGGGCACTGACAGGAGGGGGCAAACGATCAGGGAGGCACTGCCAGGACCCTGAGCCATAGGAACTGATAAGGAACATGACAGACCAGACAGAAGCCTTGATAAGGAGCAACTTGTGATCTTAAGGCTGCAAATGTGGCGTTCTGCAGAGCCTACTGGGAACTACTGCCTGCTCCTTAGAGCTCTGCTAATCTTAGATATCAGCAGCAGATAGCAGACACAGGCAGAGGTCACCAGCCCATATCCTGACAACAGGTTTTCAAAACTATCAGGCTAACCTGAGAGCAAAACCAAGGTTCTTCCAGCCTCCCTCCATTCCTCCCATACAGCATCACCACGACCTTGACATCAACTGCTCTGACAGTTGACTATTTGGGTTGGGACATGCTCACTTGCGTGGGAGGAATGGGACAGGCAAGGGGTGATTCCTAGCCTTTAGCACACTTTCTGCTTTGCTACAAAACCCACTTTCCTCTCGCAGCACTGTCTGCACCAAACATGAAGATATGAACGGCTGGGTGCAGTACAGCTGAGGGCCACAAACTTGGTAAAGAATTTTGCCCTTCCCTTCCTCATTCACCCTTCCCCAGCAAAGCCACAGGACTGAATGATGGTCCGACTCCAAATCCCCAGTGCCTAAAAGGCCAAAACCATGCCACTGTCCGCTGTCTGGAACTGCTCTGCAAGGGCTCTACCCTAAACACTAGTGTCACACAAATATTAAGGGAACAGTAGAAATGTTCACTGTATTAGGGGAAGTCCTAGCATATGGTAATACAAAAGTGTAAACAAGTTTGTGCTTTCCTCCCTCCCCCCCCCACTCCTTGCACACAAAATTTGCTCTGTCTGATGAGTTCCTGCCTCCGCAAGAAAACATCACGTGCATGTGAACAGCACACACTCTTCAACACCTCTATGCCCTCCAAAGTCCTATATCAGGAAAGTTAGCATCCTCACCAATGCCACATAGCCCAGAGGAGCATCTCTAAGCCTCCAAATATCAGTCTCTTTAGATCTACTGCCTTTCTCCCATCACCTGGGCCTGGAAATGTAAGGATGAAACATACTGCTTGGGGACACAACACCCCTACATTCAAGAAGTACCTCCACCAGCAGAAAAGCCATCCTATTAGATGCCCTAAGGAATGTAAATAGTGGTAAAAGAAAAAGTGTACTTTCTAGAGTAGCACAAATACACGACATGGCCAGCATGACCACCTGCAGTGGATGGAAGAGAAGATGGCAGATACCTGGTCAGAGAAGAGAAGAGGACAAGCAAAGAGAATAGTTTCCCCAGAACACTTCTTCAGCCTTTTATGGTCTGCTTACTGAGCCAGAAAAAGTCTCCACAGTGAGGCAACCTTGACAGATGTAACTTTCATGAGTTAGTTCAATTGTCTGCAGAAGTCATGCAAGCTTTTAGCATGTTGTGGCCATGCAACCCAATATTTAATTTTGCACTGTATGAAACACCTCAAAGACTGGAGTAGCAGAAAAGGGAATAGATTCAGTAGTGCTTGAGAGCTAGGAACAAGAACCTCTATGAGAAGATGGGAACTCATCAGCTGGGAAACCTGACCCAACCACAGGGTGACTAAGAGTTCAAACATGACACAGTCATGAAAATGTAAATATAACCCCCAGAAAGGGATTTCCACCAGAAACTGGCAGGGTTTCAGTTACACAACAAGATCTTGCCAGGAATACCAACTACAACTCCACTGACCCATGTTCAGGAAAGATGAACTGAAATGGGAACAAGTACAAAGGAGAGCAACTGGGATGAGTAATGGGGTGGGAAGCTTGTCTTCCCTCAGCAGATTGGAGAGAAAGGAGCCTAGCAAAGAAAGCCTGAAAGGGAATCTGACTGGAGGCTTCAAGTGTGCTAGATGGAAAGAAAAGAATGCCCACAGGAAGAAAAGAACAACTGAAATAAGGACAAAGAAACTGGTTTGCAAAGAAATGCCAGTTTAACATGGAAAATTTAACCTGAAAATGAGCAACAGAGCAGAGACAGTCTGGAACAGCTTCCCTAGGAAGCATGGGGGCAGGAAAACCCAACTGCTTTTCAGATGCAACTTGATCAGTTTATGAATGGGACTAGATGTTGCAGTGCCTGAAAGAGCTGAGAAGAGGATGCAATGGCCCATAAAACCCCTCTCAGTCCTACATTCACACTATAAACTCACACAATGATGAGCATTAAATTAGCTAAAACTGCTCAGGAAAGATCCTGGAGCCATGAGACAGTTCTGTGAAAACATCAGCACAGTGCTGAGCAGTTGTGAAAAGACAACCTGAACGGTAAAAACGATTAGAAAAAAACAACAACAACAAACAAAGAYGACACAGCCAATGTATAAATCCACCATGCTTCCACAACTGAAACGTGTGCTCCCGGCCCACCCATTTCAAAAGAAAGCATATTCGAGAACAAGGGTGAGCCAGGGCAGATTATGTCAAATTATAGAAACCGCAGCACACAGCAAGGACAATTCACTATGTCTTGTAACACAGGAACTCAGAGGCACCAAACGAAACGCCAGGCAGCAGTTTAAAATGAACAAAAGCAAGCACCTTTCCGCACAGTGCAGAATTAACCTGCAGAACTCATTGCCACGGGATCTTCACAAAGCAGCTGGGCCTTTCTGTGCTGAATGCATCTTTCAAAGATACTTAAACACAAACTCCAGGTTAAGAAATCCCTAAGCCAAAGACTGCCAGAAGCTGACAAGAAATGTTCTACATTTGCCCCATTCTCATACTCCTTTCCTAAGCCTTTACTAATGATAGTTAGAAACAGGATACTGGCTGAAACAGGCCTTTGCTCTGACACCAGTGAAGCGTTCTTACACTCTTATGTCACCTCCTGGACCAAGGGTCAGGGTACACYGTGAAACCTGAGTTTTAATTTTGGGTTTCATAGTGAAGAGTAAGGATCTGGCTGGAAGACTGGGAGCATAGAGGGAAGAYAGAGCAATCAAGCAATGATGCAGGAGCTGTGTTAAAGAGCTTGCATGACCAATGGGACAGACTATACAGGAAAATGGGCTGGTGCCAAGGGGAGGCAGCGAGAGATAAGGGCAGAAGTATCAAGTGTGGGAGGAGGAACCAGCAGAGGTGTCTAGAAAAATAACTAAAATTCCTCTGACATTAGCAAATATCTGCGAAACTCCTTGTCAGTGCCTTCTACCCCTCAAGCACTGATCCACACCAAAGGTAACAGCCTGCTTCTACTATTAAGTAATTGTGCACGTGCAGATGGCAGAGGCCTATACCACTAATCTAAAGGTTGCAGCCTTGCTTATGACTGTTTTCTCCATCAATTCACAGTACATGATAAAGTTAGGGAAACAAGAATTGTATAATTACAACACCCATGTGTG
Source organism: Apteryx rowi (assembly GCF_003343035.1). Taxonomy (NCBI): domain Eukaryota; kingdom Metazoa; phylum Chordata; class Aves; order Apterygiformes; family Apterygidae; genus Apteryx; species Apteryx rowi. The sequence goes on from NW_020450982.1 coordinate 6,250,817, forward strand.
GCACCCTCTGATAAACTTGGTTGAACTTGGCCAAAAACTGTTAGAGCAGTAGAGTCTTAAAGACAATTACATTTCCAAAATTTCCCTTGAACAGACAGCTAGGCAGGTGCCTTGACTAAGTGAATCATGCTCCAGACTTCCACCGTAGACATCAGAGAAGAGATATCACAGGAGATTCTTACCAGTGTCCCAACAAGAGGAAAAACATCAGTCAGAGCTTGAACCTTCTAACATACAAGGTCAAACAACCACTTAACTCTGCAGGAAACCAGATTCTGTTAGTGCTGATGTTCTGTGAGTTAAAATGCTGTAAACAGTTATACAGAAGCAGAGCTTTTGTGGAATTACATGACCACACACTTTTTTTTTTTCTTCAATACAAGTTTGCATCATGAAGGGAATTAAATTAGATTATGGAGGCACCCTAACTCTGCTCCTTCCTAACTTCTGAGGTCTTGACTTTGAAGTACAAATGTTGATACAGTTTCCTTTGTGCATACACATGAAAGCACTAACCACTCAAAGTAGATATATATGGGACAAAGACAACAGGAGACTACAACACCACATTGTGACAGCTTAAGATGCAAAGAACAGGGYACTGCACCACACTGTTACCATAAGGGCAATTTCAGAGGGAACACAATGTAATTCATCATCTGTGCTGGAATTCAGCCAAGAGGCTGCAAGCCAGCTTTTTGGCCAAGGAGCTGCAAGTGAAGTTTTTCGTACTGGGCAAGATAACAACACTTCTGACTTTAAAGTCTCACTCAGAATAGAATATCTTTTACTACCCAGAGCCTGTAATCAGGGAGAGGATGTTGGTTAGGAACTGAATTTGATGGAACAGTGCCTGCTTACTGAATCGCTCACAGCGCCCCTGAAACATGGAGGTGCTCTGGCAAGCACTGACCATGTACTGAGACCACTTAGCCTGAAGGATTTGAAGACATCACAGTCTAAGGTCACATGGCAGCAAGCCATGCTGCAATTTAAAATGCAACTGCCAAATCTAACTCAGCTTTAGCATGTTGAAAGAAAGAACCTCCCATCTGGACAGTCGAGAAGCTGACCAAAGGGTAGTTTCCTGTTGCTGTTTATATGCTGGTGTTTGAAAGCACCCCCGCTTACTTTATTGAACCTGGCAAAAGGGTAGTCCTTCCCTTCCTCTGCTGCTCTCCTCCAGTGGTAGAACATTGCTCCATCTTTTCTTGCTGGGTTGGTGAAGGGCATCCATTTCCAAGGGCGAACTTTCTTGGACCCCAGTTTTGCTTTGACTGTTCGATAACCCTGAGTTGTATCACTTGGAAGCAGTGGAGGTGCATCCCTGTGGTGGAGAAAAGCACTGGCTGAAGAGAAGCAGGAAGTAGCCCAGAAAAAAAACAGAGAGATTTCAGACTCGGAGTGGTCTTGGCCACCCTGACATTTAGCAGGGGGGAAGGGGTACGCCAATTTTAAACTTTATTCCAGGTTTTGAACTTCCCAGAGTGAAAGACTAATATGCTCAGCTCCTCCATGACACTGTGGTCTTGAGTCATATAACAGCACCTAACTCCAAACTCCCCTAAATCAACTCTGATGTACTCTAAAGGAGAACCAAACCCACGGACGTAAAAAGGATGAGGAGACCATGACATACTGCCAGAGAAATAAGATTCACTATACATAAATGCAGAATCATATGCATCAGAGGACAGAATAGACACCAGGAATGGGTTTGAAAGGAAGAAACGTCTGGAAAGGAGGCAATGCAAGAGACCTCTGGAGCAAGGGCACAGTCCATTGCAAGCTAAATACAAGCTGCAGCAGAATTCTTTTTGCAGAAATAAAAGCAGTTGTTATTTCCAATTGTGCATAAGAGAGAATTGGATATGGAAGGATAAAAACACTGCCTTTCCTGCAGTCGCTTACTGTGCCTGTGCCTATTTCATCTCATACACAGACCAAACCCCTCAAATTCAGCACAGAGAAAGAGTACATCCCAAGAGGCATAAAAGCGGGCCAAGCACAAAGAGAAATGCGTTCGGGAGGCGAGACTGTCTACGATTTCAAGTGGATGCTGCCCCGCCACCAAAAGCCCAGGCTACGCCACAACCTGCAGATGACCGTAAGCTCTTACTTTTTGTCAGAGTAGAGGAGCGCGTAAACTTCTCGGTGCATTCCCTCCGGCCTCTTAAACGTCAATGTCTCTGAAGATTTCTTGGATTTTTTCTGAAATAAAAGATTTGAATTTTGGATTCAGAAGTGGCAATCTCTGAGGGAACATTAAGCTTTATAACCTGGTGCCCTGTGATGTTTTTCATTTTATCTGTTCATCTGTTTTTAGGCGCCTTGGATTTCTCCAGGGAAGTACTCATTCTAAGTGGAAGACTACAAAAGACTGAGCACGCCCACTTACAGTGGTAGCGCTAATCACTGCTGAAACACCTTCGTTGTTAAAAACGTGCGCTTAATATCCAAGTTCAATATCTGGCTTCAGCTATTATTCACTAAGCCTTTCTTCACTAGGTAAATACTGTCTCTACCTGAAGGTTTTAATGCATAATAAGTGACTTCTCTACCTTTTGGAGAAGACAGTAAGGAATGTCTTCCCACACTCTTAGTTTCTGTCACCCTGTTCTGCAGCAGCTCCAGTTTTTACCAGCTGTGATCAAGTAAAGATAGCAGTGCTCATACAGTAGTGCCACATCAAAATTATCAGCATCACTCACAAATGTAAAAACCTCCCCCTGCCTCAAGTCCCCCATTTATATACCGAAGCCTTTTTGCCATAGCTTCTTCATTACAGGGTTGAAATGTTAAAAGCAGAGTTTGTTTAGGGTAGACAAATAACTCAATCTGGCCCTTAAATCCTTCTTAGAGTTGGTGATTTCTAAGATACATTCCACCATTTTTCATACCACATGTACAACTTTAAATTATAAAGTAATAGACTTTGGATTCAGRTGGATACATTAACAACTGCATTATTAAGGTACGCTTTATCTGAACAGGCTGAATTTACTGAGTAGTCCAGGGCATTTGGTTTAATTGTACTATCTTTGTAATTACTTACCATGCCACTACTTACAACTGTTTATTTACCACATCACTACCTACTTTTAAATCAGAATGTTTTGCAATAGTAAATTTAGCACTGTATCATATTAAATCTGCACAGTTACCTTTATCAAGCAAATTCAAAATCCCATAAAACCTGTATCAGCTTGGACTACAACTATTTTCCATAAAACCATCATGACAGACATTCATTATATGAGCACCTTTTCACTCCTAATCAAATACCTTTCTCCTACCTTGTCCATCACTTTGCTCAGGAGCGATGTAAGGCCAACCAAGGCAGTTATCCACAGGTCACCATGACACCCTGTTTGAATATCGGCTTCTGGAATTCCCCCAAAGTTCCAAGATTTATTGAAAGTTAATATCAGCAGGCCAGAGATCACCTCAGCCAGCTCTTTTAGGAGTTGAGTACAAATTACCTGGTCCAGCTGATTCAAATGTTTTTATGCCTAGTAATGTTTCCCTTTAACATTCTCAGTCGCTAATGGACTGGAAAGTACTTCATCGTTCTCGTGTGATTTAAATGCATCAATCTGTTCCTTTTCTAATTCCAAACAGAACTATTTCCTGAGCAAGTTCTGCATTGTTATTAGCAATTCTGCTCTCTCCATGTGGTAATGGCTTATACTTTTGCTATGACTGGTACACTTTTAAAGAATTTCCTCCTCGTTTTTAATTCTTCTAGACATACATTTTATTTTCTTCCTTTTCTAAGTCTTGCCAGATAAGTGAAACTGATGTCTTCCCTTTTCTAACTTTAAAACTTAGATATCTACTATTGATTTCTAACATATTTCCCCTCCCCCCTTCCATTTTCTAAAAAAAAATTTCTATTGTACTAACTCAGTAATTTATAGTTTTCTCACCTTGCCCTGACTTTTAATTTTAAGAAACCACCATCCTTCATTCAAGACGAGGTTAGCTTGCCCTCCATGTGCTCCTTCACCGATGTGTGTGTGAGGTGAAACAGGGAGCACCCCATGAGCACCAGTGACCATGCACACCCATGGGGATACTGGTTGGGACGGTTGGTTCACTGTGCTCTCCCAACATGAGTACATTCAGCATGATCACTCATCTGCTCTGATGCCTCCAGCTTCTTCCACCACAGACAACACCAAGAACAGAGTAGTTTTCCCATGGATGCTATCCTTTTCTATCACAGATTTAACTTCTATACTTTGTAGAAATTTAGAATATTTCACTCATGGCTGCAAGCGGTCTTCTGTACTCCTCCCCTCAAACTCTCATTGCACCTCCCCTTCTCTCTTTGCATTAGACAGGCACATTTAAGGAGAAATCCATCTTATTCTCTCTTTCAAGAGAAAGACAGGCCTCCATCAGTATTTCTTCAGGTCTCTACTAGTTAACACACAAATGCATCTAAATCAAAAGAACGCACAGCTCTGAGCAGGCAGTGGCACAACAGCACAAGCTGAAGCCAGCCTACGAGCTGCTCACTGGACACGCACTATCCATCAAAACAGCTGATAACTGGGAATTTTAACACTTGAACCTTTAAGTTATTGATTCTCATCAGTTTTCAGTTATACCAATTACACTAAGTTCTCTATTCCCAGCAAGACATCAAACCACTACACTTCTCTTTAAAAACAAACATTTCAGTGGAGGCAAGCAAATACTGTTAGGAAGTGCTTTCAGGGATGTAGTATTTCACCAATACACAGGCTTCACTTCAAATCTCTGCAGTCTCTGTAACAGAGAGAGAGCTTTTGGGGAATTCATTTCTCCCCTCATTTCCAAGCATCTCCACATCTTATAACTAGTTATGAATTAACCTTCACAACACCTTGCAAAGCAAGGGACAGCTAAAACCTTGTCTGAATTTAAGATACAGAAACAAATAACATACAGCAGTGTACAGGGGCATCATGTAATGGCACATCCTTAACAGAGGTTACTAACTCGTCCGCATTCCTACAGGCAATCTCTCTCAGTTCTCCCAAGTCCCAGACACACACCTTTGCCACAAGAGGAAGGTTTGAAAACATTCACCATTTGGCTATGTCAGACAACATTTTTGTCTGCAAAACCAGGACTATGCTACATTATTTCTATCTGCTTTGAGGCTAGAATGGTAATCAAACTTCCCACTTTCCCGCAAAATGGGAAGTTTCAGAGCCTGACAAAATCATCCTGGGGTCAGGCCCAGCTCATAGGACATCACTCACACAGCTCCAGCTTAAATARTGCCCCAAATGCCATGGCACACTTAACTAAGAACAGGAAGAGTCCGGGAGTGAGGCCTTGCACGCATTTCCAGATAGTCTCGGGGAGCCGCAAACTAAATGGACTGTGGCCAAAATGCACTTTATTCCATCTTTTTTCAAATATTCAGCTCAGACATCGCACCCAAGGCCAGTCAGTGCCTAGAAAACGAGTACAAGGTCCTTAAAGCGCCGCGTTTTACCTTATCGGAGTTGATGATGTCCTTTTTGTTGATGGTGCCCGTGTTCTCCGACTCCACGCCGCCCAGCTCCAGGATGTCCCGCACGTCCGCGCCCGTCGCCATCTCGCCGCCTGCCCGCGCGTGCCCGTCCCGTCCTGTCGGCCCGGCTCTGGCGGGGAAAACCGCGGGGCCGGGGGTCAGCACAGCCCTCCCGCGAGGGCTATGCCCACACACTGACACGCACATTCACTCACACGCCAACTCCCCATCTCCCGCGGGGCCGGTAACGGCGGGCGGCCGCGCCCCCCCCCCGGGGCAGGGCCGGGCCCGCGGCGTCTCGGTGCCCGACCGGGCCCTGCCCGCCGCGGCGGCCCGGGAACCCCGAGCGGGCAWGGGCCGGACGAGGCGCTGCCCTAGGGAGGCGGTGTCCCCGGAGCATCCTCATCCTCATCCCGGTCCCACTCCCGCTCTCACCCGCGCCGGCTCCACAGCCACCGGGCTCCGGGACGGTGCAACCAAGACCCCCGCCCGGGCAGCGCTACTTCCGGTCCCGCCAAGACGCGCCCGGAAGCGCCCGGAGCCTTTTGGGCAGCGCACCCCAGAGCTCGGAGGCGGGGGCAGGAGCGGGGATGACGAGATTCGGGTTCGAGTCCCGCTCCCGACAGATTCCCCCCCCCCCCAAAAATCCTCTCCCCTGGGCCCTTCACGGCCCGACATCACCCCCTCGCCCAAGCGGCTCATAAATAGTAGTGGTGCAATAACCTCACTACCCAGCCCAAGGCAGAGAACCACAGTGGGCTGGACGGGGCAAGTCCCGCTGGCCGTAGCGGGGGCCCTATTAACCCCGCTTCCCTGCCCCACACCTGCTCATTGCGCCAACACTAATTGTGCCGCCACTAATTGCGCGGCCAGAGGACTCTGCCGCAGGGGCRCTGGGTGGCCCGGGGGGTGAACGTGCCGCCCCGTTAGGGCTGGGGACGTGGTGGTGGCGGCGCCGTGGGCAGCCGGGCCTGTGGGGCCCAGGTGCTGGCGGGGAGCCGGCCCGGGCCGAGGGGCTGGCGGCTGGGCGCCAGGAGCTGCGGGGGGCTCTGGCAAGGCCCAGGAGGGCGGCTGGTGCAGAGCGGGAGGGAAATACCCTCGTGGGGGCGTGCGGTGTGTATAAAMGCCCCTGGGGATGGAGCAGTGGAAGACAGGTCTTGTCCCTGACGGGGCGAGCGGCTCGGGACGCTGCTCCTCGCCAGGAGATGGCAGCATGGCCGCTCCCGGCCCGGGGTCCGGCATCCCCCAGCCGCGGGGACGGCCCGGCCGGCGACGCTTTTGGGGGTGACCCTGTGCTTCCCCCGCACCAGCTGCCCACACCGCCATCGCTGCTGCACAGCTGTGCCCCGGCCCCAGAGTGGCGCGGGGGTCCTGGTTCAGGAGACCCCATGTTCTGGAGGCCGCGGCTGCGGGACGGACGGAGCGGGGGCACCGGGCGACCCGAGGGACGGAGAGCCTCGGGCGCTGCTGGGGGCTCCCCACGTGGCCCCCCTTCATCCCAGCGTTATCCCAGGGCTTTGGTCCGCTTCGGCTCAGGAGATGGGGCGCGGGATGGCCGTGGCCCCGAGCGGTGCGAGAGCGGCTGCAACGGGCACAGGGCAGCAACCGCCCGGTGCCTCTGCTCCTCCCGGGGTCATGCTGAGCTTTGTAAGGAGCTTTACCACCTTCTCCCTAAATCCCAGGCACCGGAGCGCGGCTATCGAGCCCTCTCGCTCCGCCCGTGCGCAGGGACCTGTCAGTGTGCGTCAGGCTCACGGCGCGGGAGCCAGCCGAGGCAGCGCTGCGGCGGCAGCGGCAGTGCCAGGTGGCCAGCTGCCAGGCGGGTGCTGCACCACGTGGCACGTTCGGGCGGCCGTTCCCAGCTTCGTTCTACAAAGAGCGTGTTCCTCGCCTTCGCGTCTGGCAAGGAAACCCTCCTGACGCGCTCCAGAGCAGCAGCGTTTACCACAGAGCAGCAGCGCTTACCTGAGTCTGCAAGCAGCCAGCAGCGAAAGCTTTAATAACGCTGACCTGCCTCATATTGCTTGGGCACGGAAGGAAAGGGGGGAATGGGAAGGGGGGAAACAGCAGCTCAGGGCCAGCAGGGACCCCAAGAAATCACCTACCCCCTGTACCAAGGCAGGAGCAGGGCTGCCTAGCGGGTCCCTGACAGGTCTGCCTGACGCGGGAGGTTTCAGCACAGGGTGCACAGACCCGGGAGGATCCATCAGCCGCCTTGGGGGGGTCCAGGAAAGGGTATCCTTCCCCTGTACCACAGCCCTGACAGCAGGGAGCCGTGTCTGAGCTGCCGTTGTGCCCAGCCTGCCGGCGATCCCTTCCCATGGAGACCGGCCGTGGTGGCTCTGCACCAGCACCCAGCCAGCCAGCACCGTCCTCCAGGACCATGAGGGGAATGTCAGTGCCCCTGTCAGGAAGCAGTGACACTCCTGGAGTGTCATTTGTTGTCCACGGGCATCGTTTGACCCCTCTTCTGTCCCATCCCACACAGTTGCCGCTGAAGAAGGTGGCTTTTAACATCTTGGTCCTTCTTCTCACAAGGATCCCTGGCAAAGACAGAGCCAGTCCTGAGATTGCTCCACTCCTGCCCCGTTTGCTCTCAGCTACACCACATCCATCCTAGTCCTGGTCCCCATCAACACATGGCTTTTCAGGCAGAGTGGCCTTAGCCTGGCTAGAGACCAAGGCAGGACGTAGCGGATGCTAAGGGAAGAGTGTCGGGACAGCATGTACGTACGTGACCTGCCCTGGGACACTGTCCCTACCCGCCCAGYATCCGGCAGCCTGTGGTTTAGGAGCTCCCTGAGCCAGAGGCTACCTCTGGACCAGGCTGCCAGGCGTCCTGTGTAATGGGGGTGTCCCGCGTCGCTCGTCCACYGCGAGCAGCACGAGGGGCTCAGCCTTTCCTGGATCTTCACCGCAACGGGCTKCTGCCCCAGATGCCCAGGGTGCCTTGGCCACCTCTGTCCCAGGACAGTCCTCGCAGGCTCTCCATGCCCACAAGCCTTTCCTCCCAGCCTTGCTGCGGTTCTCCAGCTCCCCAAGACAGCACGACTGGTCCYGCACACGACACCCCGGATGTGGTGTGCTGGGCTTGTCCCGGGTTGTYGTACAGGTTTCTGCTTTGCTCCCCAGTCCTTTCCTCATCGTTTCTAGCACCCTTCCTAGCTCCCTCGCCTTTGCTGGCCCGTGGTGGTGTCCCCGTCCCCCCACAGCAGGCTGCCGAGGCAGGGCCGCCTTTCCCAGATCTGCCTCCCTTTGCATTTGCTGGCACTGCCTCATCCCCTGCTTCACCGGGTCACTTGGCACCGTCCCTTCASAGGTCTGCTCACCCTGAAGAGCTTGGTAACAGCAGAGAAAGAGCACTTCTYTCTTCACCGCCCCTCGCTCGCAGGTCGTTCACGGGTTGTTCATGAAGAAGTTAGACAGCACTTTTAGGAAACACAAYAAATCCTGATTTAAAATCCAGAGGCAGATGGCCATTCAGTAGCCTCAGGCTTTGATTGTATCCCCTGCTTTTAGGCCTGAATTGCTCAAGCCCAGCTTCCAGCCTTGCCCTTTTGCTCTGCTTTGCTCTCTAGATCCAAGGGAGACTCAGCCCCAAGCTTTGACCCTGGTACAGGGAACCATGATCGAGTCACTCTTCAATAAACTGAGTTGGTGGAGCATTTTGAGCTTTGTTCCTGTGGTAGCAGCTTTTTAACCTAACAAAAARTGGAAGTGGGGGGCAGTCAGGCCCTGGACACTGCACTTCTCAGCCCACCTCCCCAGCTCCTGCAGGTGCAGGTGTCGCAGTCAGCCCGTGTCCACGCATTAGCTGGATGCTTCTGCTAACGTGATCAGCAGCGAAGCAATTAGCACTGCGTTCGAAGGGACTCACAGCAGTGATTCTGGGCAGCAGTCGCTGCATCCTTTGGGCTTTCAAAGCCCTCCAAGAGAAAAGGGACTTGGCATGGCGCTGGGGCAGCCCCATGCACACCCAGTCCCAGCACCGTCCGTGCGAGCCCTGTGTGGGGACCGGTGCCCAGGTCTGTCACCTCCCCAGAGCAGGGGGGGGCTGCCTTCCCGGGGCGCGGGGAGAGCCTCGGGCACRGGGTGGGTTGGGGATGCTGACAGCAGAGGGGAGCCCTGTGCTCCTGTGTCCTGGGGCTTTGCTGGGAGACACCAACACCACCAGCATCACCATCACCCCCGGGCTGTCCTGCAGGGCCACGGGAGAGGAGGGAGCACGGCTGGGCACAGGGGCGGTGCCACCCCCAGGAGCACAGCCCAGAGCCACATGCATCCCTTCCCGGCCCTCGTGTTGTCTCTCGTACCACCACTGCTGCTCTCGCTCCCAGCCCCCTTTGCACGCCCTCCTTTTGGCCCACCGGAGGGGCAATACTCCCTCCAAGCCTTTTGTGGCTGCAGCACAGGCAGATCTCTCACCGCAACCCATCGCCCCTCTCCTGCTGTCCGGAGGGCCCAGGCTGCCCACGCAGCCCTTCAGCCCGTCTCCCAGCCCAGCATCGCTCCCACCCTCAGCCCAAAGTGTCAGCAGGAGGCATGAGTGCCGCACGGTCCCAGGGCCGTCTTGGCACAGGATGCCTCTGCCGCATCCCGCAGAGCCCCAGCTCAGCCCGAGTTCCCCGGATGGGGCCGTCAGTGTGCATTCGCCAAGCTGACCCACAGACCCCAGCCGAGGCCGGCCTCAAGCAGACCTGGTTGAGTTGCCCCAGTTGCTCATGATGAGTTTCCAAGTGCTCTGCCCCCAGCACGTGTGATTTTTAACCAAGCAACTTCCAGGGAGTGCTGGGGGGAACGTAATCCCTCCGATGGGAGAGCAGCCTGGTTCAGGGGTATCATCTGCCCACACGGCAGGTCTGGGCATTGCCGCAGAGACGTGTGGCAGCAAAGCAGAGCTGGCCCCATCCCAGCCGGCCGCCTGGCCGCTCCGGGTTTGGGGAAGGATGCTCTTGCTCCCTCTCCCTCTCCTCAGCTGCAAGACAAGGCCATAGCAGCCGCAGGCTGGAGGTGTGTATCCGCCGGTCCCGGGCTCGAGGTGTGCGTGTCTCTCGGCCCTGGCACCAGCGGAGGAGGACAAATGCAAACATTGTGGCCAGCGGGGTGGGAGGAGATTATCTGGGGCCCAGCAGTGGAAAAACTCTCTTGGTGTGTGACTAAGGCACGATAGCGCCAGGTGTGGGTCCAGGTAGGGTGAGCGAGCCGGCCAGTTATCACTTCCCCGTGGATTCAGGTGCCTGAAGCCAAATGTTTCCTAAGGGTGCGGTGACAGCCACAGCCCCGTTATCACGGCACCTGGCCCACCCCGCGGACAAGCAGTGGGGACGTGGGGGCAGGCGGCTGGACCTCCCCCGGGAGCGGGGACAGGCCAGGAGGGGGTCAGACACCAGCCCCCGGGAGCATCCTTCAACGGAGACACCCCATCCGCAGAAGGGCCACGCTTCTACTCCAGGCTTCCCGCAAGAAAAGGGCCATGTGGGTCCTGACCACCCCCAAACCCTTCCCTGGTCCCTCCCCACGCTGGAGTCCCAGGAGCACCCAGGGCTGTGTGCCCACCTCCACTGCTCGGTGCTGCCACGACTCCCTGCCCGTCCCCCTGCACCGCCGCAGCCCCGGGACCCCCACATCTGCGGACTCCCCTTTCTCCCCACGGCCCCACATCCTTGCGCCGGGTCTGGGGGACCTGCCAGCTGCAGCATGGGGGACGCTTCCCCCGTGGGACAAGCCGAGTCTTCCTCAGAGGACAGAAAACCTGCTCGAGCTGCTCTTCTGCCGACCCTCCGGCCGCGAAACCCCTGGGGCCCGATCCAGCCGGCAGGCGGCTGCGCAGCGCCAGGCCRTGCTCCGGCTGTGACTCACCCTCCGCGTGGCAAGGTTTCTCCATGCCTCACTCGGCTCCTCTCTCCCTTCTCCGCTTTCCTCCCCATGGCGCCGCTTCGGCTCGGCTGCACCCCGTGGCCGGCTGGGCTGTGCCTTAACGTTGGTGAGGGGGGATCAGGGCCCTTGGCATCRCCTGCCACCGCAGCCCCCGTGAGCCTCGGCCAGGCCATGACTGGTGGCCCGGGGCTGGGGGCAAGGAAGGCCAGGCTGGGGGGATGCAGCCGGGAGCAGGGTGCGCGTGGGCACAGCAGTGTGGGTACCACGGGGTGGCTCTGCCACTCACCCGACCTCTGCACCGGCCCCATGTGCAAGCCAGGRCGCTGGGACCTGCTTCAGGCACTCCCGCCAGAGACGCAGGAAGAGCCAGGAGGGGGATTAAGTGGGATTAGGCACCAGCCTGGCACCTCTGGTGAAACCCTCTCTCCCCTCCGGGGTGACCAGCGAGCAGGACACGTTAATGCCATGTCTGCTGCCCAGGGGGCCCCACCAGGGTTACTGGAGCCTTTGGGTCCTCTTGTGCCCCAGCTGGGCCAGGGCAAAGCAGTTTTCAGCTGAGCCCAGGCTTGCAGACCGCGGGCTGGGAGAGCGCCTCAGCCCTGCCTTTCAAGGCCCCTCTGGCACGTGGCATTTCTTCAGCATCGCCGAGCGTGTTTTGTAGCTGCCCTCGTCGCTTCGCGCGGCAGGATTTGCTGGGGAAGGGGCTGGGGTCCCTTCACGCACAGCTTCCAGGCAACTGGAAGAGGGTGTTTTTTATTAACAGCAAATTAAACGTAATTGCCTTTTCCACTACAGCCACTCCTTGCTCAGGTGAGGTTCCCAGCCATGCCGGTTGCTGCAAGTACCGTACCCTATCGAGTGCCCCAAGGAGAAACTTGCCCCAGGGCCCGGGGCAGCTGGCAGCAGGACAGGGAGCAAAGCTTGAGCCGTCACCACCGGTGGCTCTGCCCCGGAGAAGAAGCCAAAGCGCCTTCCTGGCTGCCCRTTGCCTCCGTGCAAGGCAGCGGCAGCAAGTCAGCGCGCACACAGCCATGCCTCGCTTCCGCCCCGGCCCAGCGATGATGAAAGGCAAAGAAGAACTGGTTTGCACTCTGATCTCAACAGGCAAACCTCAAAACAGCCACGGACTGTCACTCCAGCTCCCAGGATGCTTCAGGAGGACGGGACAGCAGAGCCAGCCTTTCCAGTGGGACAGGATGGTTGGAGAAATTCATTGTTCCCCTGGAAATAAAAATAATAATAAAAACACAAAGCCAGAGATTACTTATACGCACACAAACACGCAGGCACGCACTCTCTCCCCATCTGGCTTTGCCAGCCTGACTCATCGCTAATTCAAACAGCCCACACCTTTCCCTCTCCCTCCGTGTGACATTTTGAACAAGTCTTCGGAGCAGAGGCAGCGGCTCTGGAGCCATGCTCCAGCCACCCAGGTGGTGTTGGACCCTCACCTTTGGGTCCCGGGAGCAAGATGCTCCAGCTACCCCTTTGCAGGTCACTTGTGCCCCCAGTAGCGTCACCCCACACACACACACACCACAAAAACTGGGGCGAGTAGAGGGTGGAGACAGCTGTAGAAAGGACAAGTGATTGAGCCTGGCAGATGTGTGACACTTGTGGATATAGTCCCACAGCCAGGGCATGGGCAGGACTTGAAGCCCTGAGCTGGCTGCTGCCCTGCCTGGAGCAGCCAGGGACCCCCAGAGTAGGCAGACCCCAAAAGTCTGGATACTGGYCCAGAGACAGACAGACAGTCCCCAAAGCACCAGCCACCCATCGCAGGGGGACATCAGCCCTGCTCTGCCCTTCTCCTTTTCTTCCAGCTGGACTTGGTGCAGCTGCAAGTGGGAAACTCCAAAGGAGCAGGATCAGCCCAGCCCTACCCCAGGCCACAGATCCCAGCCCGTGTTTGCAGCACAGCTACATTCAATTTCCACTTGCAGGATGAGGAGCCCCCAGGGCATCCCCCAGCCCTGGCCACCTGCCCGGGGTGATCCTGCAGCCCAGGGCACCGCACGGCCCGTACCGCGCTCTCCCTGCGCAGCATCAGGCCCGGGCAAGCCCCGGCCTTCAGCGGGGTGCGTGCATCACGGGTAATCAGCCGTGGGAGGGCAGGAGGGATGGAGCCAGACCTGCTTGCTGAGCTCGGGACCTGCCGGCAGCCTCGTGCTGAGTCACCACCTATTAACGCAGGGGAAACCTCCGCACCTGAACCGCGGGAAGCTGCCAGGCCCCAGCAGCAAGCAGGGACAGCACGCACCAGGGCTGGGCACCTGCCTTGGTCCGGGAAGGACCTTCTGGCTGCGACCGCGAGGCTGGTGCGGCAGAGCTCCTGCTGCAGGCACAGCAGGCCGGTGCCACACGGGACAGCAAGGAGGCTCCCAGGAGTTTCGGCTGCCGTTCCCCTCAGCGGTGACTCACCGTAGGGCCAGTCACACCATCCCTGTGCTGCAATTGCCCCATCTGCAGATTAGGGAAACTGAGGCACGGGGAAATGGGGTGACTCAAGAGCTGTTGCACAGGAGATGCCGCTCAGATGCCGAGGCTTGGGCGTTCCCCATCGATCCTCCACAGCTAACTTAAGCAGAAATGAACATCGATGTAAATATTTACTGACAAGCAAGCCCAGCCTCACCCACTCCTCTTAGAAGAAAGCTTTAAAGTAAACTCTCCTGGCTCTTTCATGTTTACAACTTGTTTATTTATTATACAGCAGATCACAATATTTCAACAGTTTGCATATAAAGAAAAGTAACATTTCGGAGTGCGAGAGACCTAACGTGCCCAAGCAGAGAAATGTTAATTAACAATATACACAGACGGGAACAGTGCACTTCCCAAAGCCGAGACTCATCTGTGTTCCCAGCTGGAAGAAAAAAATATATTAAAAAACAGAAACATTATATATTACTGCTTTGTTTAATTTACAACTTGCTTTGCAGAAGCTGCACATAAAAAGATTTTCTTTTGAGTTTTCTCTTTTTCCTCTAAGAAAGTTTCAAGTATAGCAGAGACCTGGGCATTTATAGCTGGACTCACTGTCCTTTACACACTAAATTTAAAAAAAAGCAGCATGGGGAAGGCAGCTGCAGCAGTACCTGGTGTCATCCTGAGGGGAAGAACGAGACAAATTAAAGCAGACAATTAGACAAAAGCCAGGAGAGCCATTTTAGGCTCCCAAATGGAGAACTGTGGGAACGGCCAGGATCAGACTCCCCGGCTGGGTCCCAAGCTGGCAACAGGAGTGCCATCTCTCCCTGTGCAAGGTGACACTTCGCTGCCAACCCCTGCAAACCTTTATACCCATGAGCCACAGTCAGGTCCACCCTCGCCCGGTCTGGTCTGGGCTTTTGGGTCAGGAGAGGTTTGTTCTGATGGCCACAACCAAGACGACCAGCAACCCACTTCCAAGAGCTGTGACCCACACACCCAGCAGACCCGGGTCTCTGGCAGAAACCTGGCCAGAGTCGCCACCACAGCCCCTGGAGCCATGAGGTGCTGGGATCAGGGGGAGAAGATTAAACTGATGCCAAATAAAAGCTACAAGCTTTGGGGACAGGTCCCTGCTGCACCAGCCCCATTGCCCTGCCCTAGGCGCTCGGTGCCTGGCTTGGAGGGGACCCGCCAGGCAGGGGGAGCAGAGTGCTGGTGCCTGGGCCAGGGGCTGGAGACACTTCTTGTGGCTTTGCTCCACCATCTGCACCCCAAAGCAGCCCGGGCCCGGCTCTCACAGAAGGGGCAGGAGGAGAAAACTAGTGACAAACTACAAGCRGAGAGGGCTGGGCGGCCGGGCTGCTCGCCAGGGCCATCCCGGCCCGACGCTATTTACACCGCGAGCTGCTCTGGGGACTCGCTCGGCGGAGGGGAGGCTGAGTCTGGCCGCGGCCCGCCGCTCACATGTGCCGCTTCATGTGGAGGGCGAGGTGGTCGGAGCGGGAGAAGGCCCGCTCGCAGAGGTGGCACTGGAAGGGCCGGTGCCCCGTGTGCTTGCGGTAGTGACGGGTCAGCTCGTCGGAGCGGGCAAACTTCCAGCCGCAGCCTTCCCAGGTGCAGTGGTAGGGCTTCTCACCTGCAGACAGTGGGCTGTCAGTGGGCTTGCGGCTCCCCACCCTCACATACCTTCACCCATGCGCACCCCTCCCAGGCCCACTGTGCACCCTTCCCAGGGGACCTATGCCCACACTTTTGGGCCCGTACCCGAGGGGCACCCTGCTGTGCACCACATCCTCTGCGCACCCTTTCCAGGCCCAGCTTTCCACACGCCCCCAGCTGTTTGCCCTTCCCCATGTGCAACTCTTCTCAGCTCAGCCCCTCCACAAGGTCCTGTCCTCTCTGTACACCCCTGTCCCACTGCGGGGCCCCCCTGTGGGTGCTCCCTTGCCTGGCCCCAGCCCGCCGTGGGGCTTCACCATGTGCTCCATCCATCCCAGCGCTGCTGTGGGGTGTTGCTGCACGCACCCAGTCTGGCTGCGCCACACAGTGGCCCCCCCATGCACCCCTGGCCCAGCTGTAGGGCTTCTCCATGTGCCCCTAAGTCCCTGCAGCCCTCCTGGGTGCCTCTGGCTGGCTACCGGGCCCCACCGTGGGGGCCCTCCGTGCACCCCGGCCACCTCTTCRTATGCCCCTGCCTGGTCTCACTATAACACCCGCCCCCTCCCCCGTGCAGCCCCATGCTGCCTGCGAGGGTCTCTCCAGGCACCTTTGCCCTGGCACCGTGCACCCCCCTACCCAGCCCCGCCGGGCACCCGGGGCCGGCTGGAGCAGGGGTCTCTCCGTGCACCTCGGCCTCCTTTCGGGCACCCTCCATGCACCCCCAGCGCCGGCTGAGGGCGTTTCCTCCGTGCGCCCCCGCCGGGCCCCAAGGCGGCGACCCTCCGTGCGCCCCAGTCGCCCTGTCCGGCCCCTCCGTGCGGACCCTCCATGCGCCACGGCATGCGCCCGGCCCCGCCGCGGGAGCCCCGGTGCGCGCCCCCGGGGCAGCCCCGCCGCGCGCCGCGGCCCCGGTCCCGGCCGCCCCCCCGGGGCGCCCTTACCCGTGTGCGTCCGCATGTGCGCCTTGAGGTGGGAGCTCTTGGTGTAGGTCTTGCCGCAGCCCGGGTATTCACAGTTGTGCGTGGCCGTCCGCTTGCGCGCCCACGAGCGGCGGCCGCGCTTGGGCTTGCAGTCCTCGGGGGGGGCCCCGGCCGGGAAGTACTCCAGCACCGGCGAGTTGGGCGGCGTGACCAGCAGCCCGGGCAGCCCCGCGGGGCCCGGGCCCGGCCCCGGCCCCTTCAGGGGCTCCCTGAAGACGCTGAAGTGTCCATGAAACTGCGGCGGCGGCTGGGGGGCGAAGTGGGGCGCGTAGCGGTGCGGGCCCACGGTGTAGTGGGGCGGCAGGTCGGCCAGGAGGTGGGGGTCGGCGCCGGGCAGCGGCTCCTCGGGGGGGCCCAGGCGGCCGTGGGCGAAGCCCGGGTAGGGCAGGGGCGGCCCCGGCACCGGTCCCGGCATCACGCGGGGCTTGTGGTCGCCGCCGCCCGGCCCCAGGTAGTCGCCGCCGGGCAGCCCCAGCATGCAGGCGCGCTCCTCCGGCTGCTCTTTCTTGATGCGGGGGCCGAAGGGCTGCGCGGGGTCCAGGGGCAGCGGGCGGGCCAGGGCCGGGTGCAGGGGGTGGTGGTGGTGATGGTGGGGGCCGCCGGGCACCCGCAGCTCCGTGTACTCCCTCCGCTGCAGGTCGCAGTGGCCGGGCAGGTCCGGGGTGAGCAGCTCGGCCACGTAGCTGTGGCCCTGGCCCTCGGGGTAGGGCGCCGGGAACTTGCCCGGCGTCGGGTAGGAGCCGTCGCTGTCGTACGTGGTGCCGCAGCTCTCCGGGGTCTCGGGCAGGGGGTAGTTGGGGCCCGGGCCGGCGCCCGGCGGCCCCTGCCCGCCGCTGCTCGTGTGCGCCAGGATGAAATCCAAGTCCACGAACTTGCCCAGGTCGTCCTCCTCCCGCTTGACGGCGGCGGGGCCGTCCTGCTGCAGCATCCTCTGCGGGGAGAGGGGCGTCAGGGCCGGCGGGGCGACGGCGCCCGCCGGCCGGGCACCGCGGCCCGCGCCTCTCGCTCGGGGCGGCGGCTC
>NW_020450982.1:6268999-6272643 GCF_003343035.1 Apteryx rowi
GAGGGAGCCTGCCTGGGGGGCGCGGGGCCGGGGCAGCGTGGCGAGGGCCCCCAGGCGGGTCACGGGGCGGGGGTCCCCCGTGCCTGCCCCACGGCGCGAGCGGGGCAGTGCCAGTGTGGTCACAGTGTGTGGGTTCCTCGTGCCTGCCCCACGGCGCGAGCGGGGCAGTGCCAGTGTGATCACGGAGCCAGGGTCCCCCGACACCTTGTCCCATGGCATGAGTAGGGCAGGGCATGAGCGATGCAGGGGTGCTGGTGTGGACCACAGAGCTGGGGGTCCCCCATGCTCTGCCCCACGGTGTGAGCACAGCAGGGGTGCCACTGTAGGTCACGGAGCCGGGGTTTCCCCAATACCCTGCCCCATGGCGTGAGCGGGGCCGGGGTGCTGTGAGAGATCACAGAGCCGGGGGCCCCTCAGTGCCCTGCCCCACAGCATGAGCAGGCAGGGGTGCCCAYGCAGATTGCAGAGCCGGGGGTCTCCCAACACACCGCTCCACTGCGTGAGCAGGGCAGGGCTGCCGGCACACAGTGGGCTCCGTGCGCGGGCTGTGCTGCAGGCAAGTGTGCGTGGCTGGAGCGGGAGCGTGCCGGGAAAGTCCGGGGCACTGTTGCAACTGAGCGTGCCGACTGGAGAGCTGTGCACGGGCGCTTGTGCCGGGGGAGACCGAGCCTGTCAGCATGCAAAGGCGCCGTTGCGGCGGGGGCTTGTGCAAGCCGAGGAGGGGGCTGGGACGAGAGACAGCACCCAGGGCTGCTGAGCCCCGGTGCCCCCGCTCTGCTCGCTTTATGTAACGGCGTCTGTGAGGCCGCGCTCCCCTGCGCTGGTGCTGCCGGTGAGGCAATCAGCAGCCCAGAGCGCGCTGGCTCTCATCTYGCTGCGTGCAGGGTGCGTGTGCCGGCCGAGATAACTGCCCGGCAGAGGCTGCCGGGGGGCTGGCAGCCTGCCTGCCTCAGCTCATCTCGCCCCACAGCCTCCGCGGGACGATTGCCTGCCCTGCCTGGGGCCTGGCGCTGCAGCCGAGTCCCCGAGCACCCCACCATGGGGCACACGGGCYGGTGTCTGCCCCGCGTGCCCCAGGACAGTGCCGTCCACCCAAGTGCTTCCCATGGGGGAGGACGCGAGGGGACCCGGAGGTCCTAGCACACGGGAGAAACCCAGGTGCCCCACTGTGTGCCAGCAAGGTGGGAGGGCAGGAGGTGGCACGGA
This sequence comes from Apteryx rowi, assembly GCF_003343035.1. Taxonomy (NCBI): domain Eukaryota; kingdom Metazoa; phylum Chordata; class Aves; order Apterygiformes; family Apterygidae; genus Apteryx; species Apteryx rowi. The sequence continues at coordinate 6,270,206 of NW_020450982.1, forward strand.
GACCCGTGAGTGCTGGGCAGGCCTCCCCACGGGGCTCTGCCCGCACCATTCAGCCTGCTGCGAGACCATCTCCGCTTGGCCTCCGTCCAGCCAGTACCAGGAATGGCCCCTGTTACTGTTGCGTTTGTCAAGAAGCAATAGCCCTTATCTCCCCAAGCCTGTGTCCCTGCTTTCTGGGGCTTTCCATCTCAAGATACCTTTCTAAGAACTCGAGCTGCTGCCTTCGCTGTTCAGAAGTGGGGAGTCGATTTAAAAAAAAACAAATATAAACACCAAAGGTGAACGTATGCACTCACACACACACACACATACAGACGCGCACGCTGCTGCTGGATCCAAAGCTACTCTACCAGTTGCTTTCATCACCGCGCTTTAATTATAAGGGTGGAGCATTGCAATAAATTATTTCGGTAATCCAGTGGAACAACAACGATTCACATCTTCCCCCTTTTACCAAGAATCCCTGCCCTGGTTTCCAGCGCGCGCGCTGGTTCTCCGCCTGGGCCCTGCGTGCCCGGCTGCCGGAGAGGGATGAGGTTTATTAATGCCACCCAGCGGGTTGAAATGCACAAACTGCAGCGTCCGTCCTTTGAACATGTTGCCTTCGCGTTGGCAAAGGCGAGAAGCGTTTGCGCCTCAGCTGAGATCCCTTTTAGCCTGGCCCCCAGAGTAGCTTGTTTAAGCCATGGGCTAATCCCATTATTTGTTTCTTGTCCAAATAGTAATTAATAGTGAGGCAGTTCCTGCCCCAAACTTTTGTAGATAAGTGAGAGCAGATGCCACAGGAGACAAGCACTAGCTCCGCTTGGTTTTCCCCTTTTCCAGGCAGTTTCGGTCACTGCGTCTGTGCAGCACTGGCTCATTTTGAGAGGYGTCGCCAGCAGATCGGATTCATTTTTATGGCCAATATTTCTTGCAATGTGGGCTATTCCCCAGGAAACTCTCCTTACTGTTTTGGTAGAAGGGCCGGCGCAGAGGGGAGCGGCATCGCGCCAGGCACCACACAACACAAGCGCTGCCAGAACCGGCCGCACAGGGAGCCAGGACAAAACACAGATGAAGCACGGGAGGGATTTGCTTGCCGTGAGCCAGAGGTGGGCACGGCGGGGCCCCGAATGCAGCCCTGCCGCCCCCCCCCCCGGCAGCACTGCCCGAACCGGCATTGGAGCCTCCCGCGAGCCCCGCGGAGGGSTGCGGAGGAGGAAGGCGTTCGCACGGCTCGCTGTTGACAGGATCYCGTTTAGGAAACGCAAATTATCTCCCGCGCCGCTACGGCAGGCTGTAAAGGAGACAAGATCAAACAGCCGCCCGGCAGGAGAGCAAACAGGAGGGCGGGAAGGGCTGCTCGATAGGCGATGGCCGAAGAGGAAAGGGTTAATGGTTATCCCTGCTCTTGGCACATCCCGGCCGGGATGGCAGCCGGCAACTGCGCACGGCCATGCCGAGCGCAGCCCGTCATCTCCAAAGCCCCGCGTGAGTCATGTCGGGGCGCCCGGCAGACGCGAGCTCAAAGTGAGCTGGGGAGCCCCGGCGAGGCGAGCCGGGGCCGGAGCCAGCGGAGAGCCCTGCCGGCATGTCCACGGTGCCCCCACCCTGTGAAATGCCAGGGACTGAAAAGCCTCTCCGTCAGCTGGCACTTGGGGACTGGGGTGCACCCCGGGGTGTCCCCACAAAGGCGGGCCGGAGTCACCGGCATCTCCAGTGCCCTCTTCCCACTGGAAACCCCAGTCTGGYGTGGGAGCCCCTCCGACACCTGCCAGGGCTCCATGGCTTGGAGAGCTTCTGCTTTGGCAGGAGGCAAAACCAGATCCCCAAAGGCTTTGGGGGGTCCTGTGGGGAGGTGCAGTGGGGCCCCATGGTGCCGGGCAGCCCGGGGCACAGGACACGCCGGAGGTGGAGCCAGCATCTGAAAGTGGATCTGGCTGGGTTTGCTCTCCGTCCTCCCCCGTGCGTGGGGCTGGCCAGCCTGGAGAAGGGTCTGGGAGCCCGCAGACCTGTCCCCGTCCCCCCCAAGCCCCTTTCCCCTACCGCAAAGAAAAGAGGAACCGAAAATGAAATTAAAGCATAATTCAATCCGGAGCGGGTCCAGAATAAAGTCATCTGCTCTTATCGTGTGCTGGCAGGCTCTTCCCGCTCTGCGACAAACACAATGTTATCAGGGCACAGAGGGCAGATTCGTTTGCACCGGCCGAGCGAGCTGCYGTGTCCGCCCTGCCTGCCCCGGGCCCGGGGAGCGCGGCGGCGCTGGGAGCCGCGGCGGGTCCCTCCCGGTGAACGCCACCGGGGAGCAAACGCCGTGGAGGGACAGGGCTCGGGGTGACACCTTTGCTCGGACGAGCATACTTGGCCGTGTGCCCCACAGCTGGGTGCTCACGGGGGTCCCCGTGCCCGCCCCCCCGGGACGGCTCACAGCCTGCAAGGCGGCGGAGGCCCCGGCC